>NC_140912.1:38876990-38919490 GCF_045865225.1 Trachurus japonicus | reverse complement strand
GCTCTACTGCTGTCTCCATCCCATAATGCTCCTACCTGCGTGCTGAACCATCCCATAATGCTCCTACCTGCGTGCTGAACCATCCCATAATGCTGCCTACCTGCGTGCTGAACCATCCCATAATGCTGCCTACCTGCGTGCTGAACCATCCCATAATGCTGCTACCTGCGTGCTGAACCATCCCATAATGCTCCTACCTGCGTGCTGAACCATCCCATAATGCTGCCTACCTGCGTGCTGAACCATCCCATAATGCTGCCTACCTGCGTGCTGAACCATCCCATAATGCTGCCTACCTGCGTGCTGAACCATCCCATAATGGTCCCTACCTGCGTGCTGAACCATCCCATAATGCTCCTACCTGCGTGCTGAACCATCCCATAATGGCTCCTACCTGCGTGCTGAACCATCCCATAATGCTCCTACCTGCGTGCTGAACCATCCCATAATGCTCCTGCCTGCGTGCTGAACCATCCCATAATGCTGCCTACCTGCGTGCTGAACCATCCCATAATGCTCCTACCTGCGTGCTGAACCATCCCATAATGCTGCTACCTGCGTGCTGAACCATCCCATAATGCTGCTACCTGCGTGCTGAACCATCCCATAATGCTGCCTACCTGCGTGCTGAACCATCCCATAATGCTCCTACCTGCGTGCTGAACCATCCCATAATGCTCCTGCCTGCGTGCTGAACCATCCCATAATGCTGCCTACCTGCGTGCTGAACCATCCCATAATGCTCCTACCTGCGTGCTGAACCATCCCATAATGCTGCCTACCTGCGTGCTGAACCATCCCATAATGCTCCTACCTGTGTGCTGAACCATCCCATAATGCCCCTACCTGCTGAACCATCCCATAATGCTCCTACCTGCGTGCTGAACCATCCCATAATGCTCCTACCTGCGTGCTGAACCATCCCATAATGCTGCTACCTGCGTGCTGAACCATCCCATAATGCTCCTACCTGCGTGCTGAACCATCCCATAATGCTCCTACCTGCGTGCTGAACCATCCCATAATGCCCCTACCTGCGTGCTGAACCATCCCATAATGCTGCCTACCTGCGTGCTGAACCATCCCATAATGCTGCCTACCTGCGTGCTGAACCATCCCATAATGCTCCTACCTGCGTGCTGAACCATCCCATAATGCTCCTACCTGCGTGCTGAACCATCCCATAATGCTGCCTACCTGCGTGCTGAACCATCCCATAATGCTCCTACCTGCGTGCTGAACCATCCCATAATGCTGCCTACCTGCGTGCTGAACCATCCCATAATGCTCCTACCTGCGTGCTGAACCATCCCATAATGCTCCTACCTGCGTGCTGAACCATCCCATAATGCTCCTACCTGCGTGCTGAACCATCCCATAATGCTGCCTACCTGCGTGCTGAACCATCCCATAATGCTCCTACCTGCGTGCTGAACCATCCCATAATGCTCCTACCTGCGTGCTGAACCATCCCATAATGCTGCCTACCTGCGTGCTGAACCATCCCATAATGCTGCCTACCTGCGTGCTGAACCATCCCATAATGCTCCTACCTGCGTGCTGAACCATCCCATAATGCTCCTACCTGCGTGCTGAACCATCCCATAATGCTGCCTACCTGCGTGCTGAACCATCCCATAATGCTGCCTACCTGCGTGCTGAACCATCCCATAATGCTGCTACCTGCGTGCTGAACCATCCCATAATGCTCCTACCTGCGTGCTGAACCATCCCATAATGCTCCTACCTTCGTGCTGAACCATCCCATAATGCTCCTACCTGCGTGCTGAACCATCCCATAATGCTCCTACCTGCGTGCTGAACCATCCCATAATGCTGCCTACCTGCGTGCTGAACCATCCCATAATGCTCCTACCTGCGTGCTGAACCATCCCATAATGCTGCCTACCTGCGTGCTGAACCATCCCATAATGCTCCTACCTGCGTGCTGAACCATCCCATAATGCTCCTACCTGCGTGCTGAACCATCCCATAATGCTGCCTACCTGCGTGCTGAACCATCCCATAATGCTGCCTACCTGCGTGCTGAACCATCCCATAATGCTCCTACCTGCGTGCTGAACCATCCCATAATGCTGCCTACCTGCGTGCTGAACCATCCCATAATGCTCCTACCTGCGTGCTGAACCATCCCATAATGCTCCTACCTGCGTGCTGAACCATCCCATAATGCTCCTACCTGCGTGCTGAACCATCCCATAATGCCCCTACCTGCGTGCTGAACCATCCCATAATGCTCCTACCTGCGTGCTGAACCATCCCATAATGCTCCTACCTGCGTGCTGAACCATCCCATAATGCTCCTACCTGCGTGCTGAACCATCCCATAATGCTCCTACCTGCGTGCTGAACCATCCCATAATGCTGCCTACCTGCGTGCTGAACCATCCCATAATGCTGCCTACCTGCGTGCTGAACCATCCCATAATGCTCCTACCTGCGTGCTGAACCATCCCATAATGCTCCTACCTGCGTGCTGAACCATCCCATAATGCTCCTACCTGCTGAACCATCCCATAATGCTCCTACCTGCGTGCTGAACCATCCCATAATGCTGCCTACCTGCGTGCTGAACCATCCCATAATGCTCCTACCTGCGTGCTGAACCATCCCATAATGCTGCCTACCTGCGTGCTGAACCATCCCATAATGCTCCTACCTGCGTGCTGAACCATCCCATAATGCTCCTACCTGCGTGCTGAACCATCCCATAATGCTCCTACCTGCGTGCTGAACCATCCCATAATGGTCCCTACCTGCGTGCTGAACCATCCCATAATGCTGCCTACCTGCGTGCTGAACCATCCCATAATGCTCCTACCTGCGTGCTGAACCATCCCATAATGCTCCTACCTGCGTGCTGAACCATCCCATAATGCTCCTACCTGCGTGCTGAACCATCCCATAATGCTCCTACCTGCGTGCTGAACCATCCCATAATGCTGCCTACCTGCGTGCTGAACCATCCCATAATGCTCCTACCTGCGTGCTGAACCATCCCATAATGCTGCCTACCTGCGTGCTGAACCATCCCATAATGCTCCTACCTGCGTGCTGAACCATCCCATAATGCTCCTACCTGCGTGCTGAACCATCCCATAATGCTCCTACCTGCGTGCTGAACCATCCCATAATGCTCCTACCTGCGTGCTGAACCATCCCATAATGCTCCTACCTGCGTGCTGAACCATCCCATAATGCTCCTACCTGCGTGCTGAACCATCCCATAATGCTCCTACCTGCGTGCTGAACCATCCCATAATGCTCCTACCTGCGTGCTGAACCATCCCATAATGCTCCTACCTGCGTGCTGAAGAGCGTGGAGATGTGCTCGAGGCTGTAGCGGTTGTCGGTGGCGACCAGCTGCAGCACGGTGAACTGGCCCCTCTGCGGCACGGCGAGGTGCAGGGCCAGACAGAGGCCGGCGGCCGGAGAGGAGCAGAGCCGCAGCCGGTGGCCGCGGCCCGCTAGCCGCTTCACGCCGCGGCTCGCCGGCATGTAGTCCAGCACGTCGGCCTCCAGCAGACACGCCTGTTCCTATGGAGACACGGGGGTCAGTCACCACGGTAACCACGGTGTCTTGCCCCACTCCCGAGTCCATGACCAGCAGATAGACACCATCCTTTCCACTGTGCGTGCAGTAACCATGGAGATAGAGCCGTATCGCCGTAATTAGCTTAGCTCAAACACTGGAAGTGTATAGGTAGTGTTAGCCTGGCTCCACCTAAAGTCGCTAATTAGCTTAGCTCAAACACTGGAAGTGTACGGGTAGTGTTAGCCTGCCTCCACCTAAAGTCGCTAATTAGCTTAGCTCAAACGCTGGAAGTGTATAGGTAGTGTTAGCCTGCCTCCACCTAAAGTCGCTAATTAGCTTAGCTCAAACACTGGAAGTGTATAGGTAGTGTTAGCCTGCCTCCACCTAAAGTCGCTAATTAGCTTAGCTCAAACACTGGAAGTGTACGGGTAGTGTTAGCCTGCCTCCACCTAAAGTAGCTAATTAGCTTAGCTCAAACGCTGGAAGTGTATAGGTAGCGTTAGCCTGCCTCCACCTAAAGTAGCTAATTAGCTTAGCTCAAACACTGGAAGTGTATAGGTAGTGTTAGCCTGCCTCCACCTAAAGTCGCTAATTAGCTTAGCTCAAACGCTGGAAGTGTATGGGTAGTGTTAGCCTGGCTCCTACCTAAAGTCGCTAATTAGCTTAGCTCAAACACTGGAAGTGTATAGGTAGTGTTAGCCTGCCTCCACCTAAAGTCGCTAATTAGCTTAGCTCAAACGCTGGAAGTGTATAGGTAGTGTTAGCCTGCCTCCACCTAAAGTAGCTAATTAGCTTAGCTCAAACACTGGAAGTGTATGGGTAGTGTTAGCCTGCCTCCACCTAAAGTCGCTAATTAGCTTAGCTCAAACACTGGAAGTGTATAGGTAGTGTTAGCCTGCCTCCACCTAAAGTAGCTAATTAGCTTAGCTCAAACACTGGAAGTGTATAGGTAGTGTTAGCCTGCCTCCACCTAAAGTAGCTAATTAGCTTAGCTCAAACGCTGGAAGTGTATAGGTAGTGTTAGCCTGCCTCCACCTAAAGTCGCTAATTAGCTTAGCTCAAACGCTGGAAGTGTATAGGTAGTGTTAGCCTGCCTCCACCTAAAGTAGCTAATTAGCTTAGCTCAAACACTGGAAGTGTATAGGTAGTGTTAGCCTGCCTCCACCTAAAGTAGCTAATTAGCTTAGCTCAAACACTGGAAGTGTATAGGTAGTGTTAGCCTGCCTCCACCTAAAGTAGCTAATTAGCTTAGCTCAAACACTGGAAGTGTATAGGTAGTGTTAGCCTGCCTCCACCTAAAGTCACTAATTAGCTTAGCTCAAACACTGGAAGTGTATGGGTAGTGTTAGCCTGCCTCCACCTAAAGTCACTAATTAGCTTAGCTCAAACACTGGAAGTGTATGTTAGACTCTTATACACTTCCAGTGTTTGAGCTAAGCTAATTACGGCGATACGGCTCTATCTCCATGGTAACTACACGCACAGTGGAAAGGAAGGTGTCTATCTGCTGGTCATGGACTCGGGAGTGAGACAAGACAGTAAATAAATGTTGGCGTATCCCTTTAACAGTGTTAACGTAGCGTTGTGCTGACCCTGAGCGACCACAGCCGCAGCCTGGTGTCCTGACAGAGCGCGAACAGGAAGGCGTCGTGGTCCAGCTGGCGGACGGCCAGGCTCAGCACCAGGTCGGAGCTCTGCTCGCTGCGCATGGCGCTGGGCATCCAGCCGGACAGACGCTGCATCATGGAGCTGCGCTTCAGCTCCAGCACCGCCACCGACGGGTCTGCAGGGGGGGGGGGGTTAGAAATACACACCGTAACCATGACAACAACTACAACAACACGCACCGTAACCATGACAACAACTACAACAACACGCACCGTAACCATGACAACAACTACAACACAACAACTGACTGATGACGTGTGGAGTTCATATCCTTTTTCCGAGCGTCTCAAACCTAACCCGGTTTTGCCGGTTTTGTTCTTCCGGTGGAATCTTATGTTTACGTTTCCATGGTTACGGTAGTCGCGGTAAATGCATGGATTTTTTTCTCTTGGATCATGGATCATCACAGCAGCTTTTAACAGTGGATATCACACAGACTGACATCATCCGTGTTAAAAGCCAGCGTTAATAGATCCATGTGTTTACCGTAACTATGACAACGACTGAAAACCATGGAAACGTAAAGGTACAATTCCACCAAACTGGCAAAACAGGA
Source organism: Trachurus japonicus (assembly GCF_045865225.1). NCBI lineage: Eukaryota > Metazoa > Chordata > Actinopteri > Carangiformes > Carangidae > Trachurus > Trachurus japonicus. The sequence goes on along the minus strand of NC_140912.1, from coordinate 38,913,710 downwards.
AGCCGGTTTTGACCAGAGATGACGTTGGGAAACTTGTGGATAGGCTACTGCCCCGCTAAGCCAGACCGCCGTAACTACATGAAAATTCCAAATTGAGTTTTTTGTGAAATTGAACTTGTCAATAAATGTTTTATCTTGTGTAAAATTTTCAGCGGTCAATGTTGCTCAGTTTTAGAGATACGAGGTATGAAAAACTGCAGTAACTACAAAATCACTCTGGAAACAGTTTCCCTGTAGTTCAGCTGCAGCTACTGCTCTATTACACCGCTAGCCAGTTACGGTAGCTAGCTAACATTAGCTTCGGTAGCTAGCTAACATTAGCTTCGGTAGCTAGCTAACATTAGCTTCGGCAGGTTAGCGCCAGCACATTAGCAACACTTCAGCTAAACACTGGACATTAAATGTTAGGGACAAAGACTCTTGACTTCTGATCCGCTCAGTTCAGTTCAGACGGGGTTTCCTGGCCCTAGCAGCAGGGGCGTGGCGGTGTGACGGGGTTTCCTGGCCCTAGCAGCAGGGGCGTGGTGGTGTGACGGGGTTTCCTGGCCCTAGCAGCAGGGGCGTGGTGGTGTGACGGGGTTTCCTGGCCCTAGCAGCAGGGGCGTGGTGGTGTGACGGGGTTTCCTGGCCCTAGCAGCAGGGGCGTGGTGGTGTGTGACGGGGTTTCCTGGCCCTAGCAGCAGGGGCGTGGTGGTGTGACGGGGTTTCCTGGCCCTAGCAGCAGGGGCGTGGTGTGTGTGAAGGGGTTTCCTGGCCCTAGCAGCAGGGGCGTGGTGGTGTGACGGGGTTTCCTGGCCCTAGCAGCAGGGGCGTGGTGGTGTGACGGGGTTTCCTGGCCCTAGCAGCAGGGGCGTGGTGTGTTTAGGGCTCAGACGGGGTTTCCTGGCCCTAGCAGCAGGGGCGTGGCGGTGTGACGGGGTTTCCTGGCCCTAGCAGCAGGGGCGTGGTGTGTGTGAAGGGGTTTCCTGGCCCTAGCAGCAGGGGCGTGGTGGTGTGACGGGGTTTCCTGGCCCTAGCAGCAGGGGCGTGGCGGTGTGACGGGGTTTCCTGGCCCTAGCAGCAGGGGCGTGGTGGTGTGTGTTTACCCTGAGCGTCGTGCGGCGGCAGCGTGACGACCGTGATGCCTCCGGCGGGCGACGCCAGGGCGAAGTGCGCGTCGCCGTGGAGACCGAGCCAGGCCGCGGCGCAGCCGGCCGCGCCGCTCTGAGCCGCGTTGCCGGGGACGACGGCGCTGTGACACGGGTCGGCCAGACTCAGTTTCCCCACGTCGGTGAAGACGGACTGCATGTGGAGCTCCGTCACCAGCTCCTACAACACACACAGGCTCTTATTGTGAAATCAGAACAAACACAGGCTTTTATTGTGAAATCAGAACAAACACAGGCTTTTATTGTGAAATCAGGACAAACACAGGCTTTTATTGTGAAATCAGCACAAACACAGGCTTTTATTGTGAAATCAGCACAGACACAGGCTTTTATTGTGAAATCAGGACAAACACAGGCTTTTATTGTGAAATCAGCACTAACACAGGCTTTTATTGTGAAATCCAATGAGCTCCAACCTTTAATCCAGTGTTTCTGAACTCAGAGTGTTAATGCAACAGCTTCTTAACAACGATCAATATTAGTTATTGATCATTTCACTAACACAGTTCTGGAGCCGTCGTTCTTCACTAAACTAAAAATGTTTTAATAATTAAAATGTTTTAATAAGAAGCCACTTTTGATTTTTTTTCTTTTAAATTCACTCATTTGTTGTTGTTTTTTAGATTTACTGCATTACAACATTATGACAAACTCAACATCCTGTGTTCTTTTCAAATTAAGAGCATTTCAGTGGCCAGTCTCCATTCAACTCTTATTTGGGCTTTTATTGTGAAATACGGCACAGGAGGAAGTGTAAAACTCTACATGAGCAGAGTTTCTGCAGAACGTTAATAATTGACCTCTGGCTAAGCCACGCCCCCTCCACTCACTGGGACAAACAGTCAACATTCGGTGACAGTTGCTATGGCAACAGCTGTCACTAGGAGACATTTCACAGGAGACAGAAAGATTAAATATCATCTGGAACCAGAACTTCACTTAGCTTTACTGCTATGGCTGTCGATAGCGACGGGCTAACTTCTGTTAGCCTGTCTATGGAGTTTTACATTATACGTTAGCATTAAGCTAGCGGGCTTTATGCTTAGTTGTGATACTGGCTAACATCTAAACATCTCTGACAATATGTTGCCTCAAATACGTTGTTGACTTAACTTAGAACAGATGTAGACATCCTTGTTAAGTTTATCCAGGTTTAGTTGGTGTTGTGGTCTACTGCATAACTTTATCCAGAGCAGACACTTCTCTGGGTTGAGATGTGGCTTAGGAAAAGGTAAAAAAATCCCCCCGTGGCCTCTCAGGATACCTAGTGTCAGAGCTGCATGTGCCCCATGAACACCGTTTGACCATTTAAACTTAAAATGTCAAGAAAAAACATATAAAAACGAATGAAAACTGACTAACTGCAATGCATTTCAATGGACGTGGAAGCAGAGAATGTCCCAGTGTATGGGCTAGCTATGAGCACTGTGATTGGCTCATGGCGTTTAGGGGCGTGGCTTAGCCAGAGGTCAATGACGTCCCGGTGGGGGTTGGTGGGGGGGGTACGGGTCAGTACTCACGCTGCGGTACATGCGGGCCGGGTGGGGTTAGTTTACTCACGCTGCGGTACATGCGGGCCGGGTGGGGTTAGTTTACTCACGCTGCGGTACATGCGGGCCGGGTGGGGTTAGTTTACTCACGCTGCGGTACATGCGGGCCGGGTGGGGTTAGTTTACTCACGCTGCGGTACATGCGGGCCGGGTGGGGTTAGTTTACTCACGCTGCGGTACATGCGGGCCGGGTGGGGCTAGGGTACGTTAGTTTACTCACGCTGCGGTACATGCGGGCCGGGTGGGGCAGCACCAGCCTGTGGACGCTCTGATTGGTCGACACCAGAACCACCACGTTGTTCAGGGTCTCCTGGATGTCGACGCCGCCCGGCAGAACGGCGCCGCCGCAGAACCTCAACCGGACCGCGTTGTTCAGCAGGTTGGTGTCCAGGGAGCGCTCCACCAGCTGGACCCAGTCCCCTGAAGAAGACCTGAACAGAACCAGAACCATGAGGTTAGACCAGGACCAGAAACAGAACCACTATAACAGAACCACAGGGAGCGCTCCACCAGCTGGACCGAGTCCCCCGAGGAGGACCTGAACAGAACCAGAACCAGAACTAGAGGGTTAGACCAGAACCAGAACCACATAGACACACTACAGAACCACAGGGAGCGCTCCACCAGCTGGACCCAGTCCCCTGAAGACGACCTAGAAGGATCAGAACCAGAACCAGGAGGTTAGACCAGAACCAGAACCAGAACCAGAACCAGAACCAGATAGAACCACTATAACAGAACCACAGGGAGCGCTCCACCAGCTGGACCCAGTCCCCTGAAGAAGACCAGAACCAGAACCAGAACCAGAACCAGAACCAGGACCAGAACCACATAGAACCACTATAACAGAACCACAGGGAGCGCTCCACCAGCTGGACCCAGTCCCCTGAAGAAGACCTGGAGGACCACAGGGTTAGACCAGAACCAGGACCAGAACCAGGACCAGAACCAGAGGATTAGGACAAGGGTCAATTGACCCTTTGTCAAGGCCCCGCCCCCCACGGTTACTGTTGCTAGGTTGGACAAACAATGGTCACGGAAGGGTTAACTCCCATTGGAAACCATTGAAAATTAGGCAGATTTAAATTGCTTGTAAGGAAAATTTGAATGATCTTATACATCAGAAAAATAGTGTCCATGGTAGAGGACAGACGTGGCTCAATAGCGATTGAACGGGCATTACCTGACTTTTCCGAAAAATGTGGAAAAAATCATTGTTTTGGTCACTCACTAGCTAGTAGCTAACGACGCTAGCTAACGTTAGCTACAAGCTAATCTCCGCCGATCTCCCGTTTCTCCTCGTAAAACTTCACAAAGTTCAAAAGACATTAGCAGCGGTAATGTTACGTTTGCTAGATAACTTTGAAGGTATTAGATCTTCTCTGTCTATGAACACGACCAGAGAGTGGACTGGAGGATGAATGAGCTTAGCACTTAGCACAGTACAGCCAGGGAAAAACAGGCTCACTTCTCATGAGGACTGCACACAACAACAACAAACAAAACTTTGCAGTTAACCCCTGACCTATGCCTAGAGCTCCCCCTAGTGGACCACCCCCGAACCCTATTAATACATAACAGAAGGTTAAAGTAATATTATATACAGTACATAGGCTAAGTATGTTTGTTGATGTCTTGTGTTGGGTCCAAGATTCAACAAGCCGGTCGGGTTTTACCGTTATCACCAATAAACACAGTAGAGGAGGTCCAGACCCGGTCCAGACCCGGTTCAGACCCGGTCCAGACCCGGTCCAGACCTGGTCCCGGTCCAGACCAGAACCAGACCCGGTTTGGACCCGGTTTGGACCCGGTCCAGACCCAGAAGTGACTCACCAGTGGATGAACCTGTTGCTGGTGACTGACGTCAGCTTCCCGCTCTCCTCATAGTGAAACGCTCCGGCGCTGTCCGGGAACTTCACGCCGCCCGGCAGCGGGCTCAGACCTGTAGACAGGGGGGGGGCAGTCAGAACCAGAACCAGTCAGAACCAGGACCAGGACCAGGACCAGAACCAGGACCAGGACCAGGACCAGAACCAGGACCAGGACCAGTCAGAACCAGGACCAGAACCAGAACCAGGACCTTCTGGTTCTGGTCCCAGGAACCAGGTGAAAATGAGTCAAAAGTTCTGGATCTTGATATTTATTTGTGAACGTCTCAACTCCTCAGGCTTGAAGAGAGTTTCATGTTTGAGGGAAATGATTCTTGAATAATTGAGAAGTCGTTCATTGAAAATAAATCTAATAGTTTATGAGACGATCTGGTCTGACACGTCTGAATAAATGTAAACATCCATCTATCTATCTATCTATCTATCTATCTATCTATCTATCTATCTATCTATCTATCTATCGTTCTATCTGTCTGTCTATCTATCTATCTATCTATCTATCTATCTATCTATCTATCTATCTATCTATCTATCTATTGTTCTATCTGTCTATCTATCTATCTGCTGGTCGACCACTGAGCTGCTTCATTCATCCTCTCTAGTCTGAAACTAAACTAAACCTTCACCTCAGAAAATGTTGCTGAGCTTTAATATGAAGTAACGCAGCAGCAGGTTGGTTGTTAATGCAGCGTTACAACATCCTACAGACCATAATAACCTAGTTAGACTCTGGTGTTTACTCTTTGACTCTTGCTCATCTTGAACAAAACCTCTTCAGTAAATAGGGTTAGGGTAACATATTGTGTAGGCTAACGTTACAACACAGATCAATACTCTGAAATGTAATGTGATTACAGTAATCTGATTACTCTGTAGTTGTTCACCTTTGAGGTTTTATTATAAACAGTAACGTTATTAACCTATAGGATAATGACAGAGTTGATACAGAGAGAAGTTTATTGAATCATCAGCATCACACAGAAACGTTACAACTACCTCGGGTAACTTGTAACGTTACTGTAACGTAACGATTCACCTCTCGGTCCAACTGTATCTGAACCTGAGAGCTAAAGGAGCAGCTTCTGTTCTCTGGTTTCAGTTAGAAAACATTAACCAGCATGGTGTTAGCCGTTAGCCGCTAGTTAGCCGCTAGTTAGCTGCCATCAGTATGTATATCTATGGTTAGCTGCTAGTTAGCTGCCATCAGTATGTATACATCTATGGTTAGCTGCTAGTTAGCTGCCATCAGTATGTATACATCTATGGTTAGCTGCTAGTTAGCTGCCATCAGTATGTATATATCTATGGTTAGCTGCTAGTTAGCTGCCATCAGTATGTATATCTATGGTTAGCTGCTAGTGAGCTGCCATCAGTATGTATATCTATGGTTAGCTGCTAGTTAGCTGCCATCAGTATGTATATCTATGGTTAGCTGCTAGTTAGCTCCCATCAGTATGTATATATATATATATATGGTTAGCTGCTAGTTAGCTCCCATCAGTATGTATATATCTATGGTTAGCTGCTAGTGAGCTGCCATCAGTATGTATACATCTATGGTTAGCTGCTAGTGAGCTGCCATCAGTATGTATATATCTATGGTTAGCTGCTAGTTAGCTGCCATCAGTATGTATATCTATGGTTAGCTGCTAGTTAGCTGCCATCAGTATGTATATATCTATGGTTAGCCGCTAGTTAGCTGCCATCAGTATGTATATCTATGGTTAGCCGCTAGTTAGCTGCCATCAGTATGTATATCTATGGTTAGCCGCTAGTTAGCTGCTAGGTGTTGTTAGCTCTGGCTCTCCGGGGAGAGGAGCAGCCTAGGCCGGGTAGAGGAGAGACTCTAAGCCGGCCAGAGGAGGCCGACAGGCGGCTGCAGCCTTACCCAGGTCCACGGTCACATCGCGGAACCGCTGGACGCTTTCCCTCTCAAACCCACAGATCTCGATGAAGCTGCGCTCCAACACCGCCGCCATCTTGTCCTCCTCACATGCAGCAGCGGTGACGTCACGGGACGATATGAGGCCGCGCGCTGCGTGGTTCAAACATTTAAAGATACAGGACGTCTCTCTGACGCTGTTGTCCATGGTAACGATGCGTCAACGCGGCGGCCATCTTGGTCAGGGGAAAGCCGTGTCTACTTACCATTAACATCACCACAACTCACTGAATATTCAACCGATTTTCAAGCCGTTTGGTTTATTATAAATGTCAGACAGATAAGTATGATACAAAAAAAAATTGGAAACATTTTATAATTTTTTTCCTATGTATTAAACATACACTTAGATACTCAGACACACACCCACATGCATAAACACAGTGAAATGTGTTCTACAGGGTCTGACTGGTTTGACTGCTGGTCAGACGTTTATGTCTATTTATATTTATATGTCTTTTTTATACAGTCTATGGTCTATGGTCAGAAACCCCTGACCAAGATGGCCGCTGTGTTGACGTACGCTGAGAAGCAGAAGGCGCCATCTAGTCGTACTGATCAATACAGACCAAGGACAGATCAAGACAAGGCAGCTTTGTTATATGGCTCATTTTATAGCCTACCAAGGGGCAACTAAATGTGAAGACAAAACAGAAATGGAAATGGAAAAATAAATAAATAAACAGCATAAAAACATAATAAAATAGCCTAATAATAAAATAAAACCCCAAATAGTAAAAATGAAATACAAAGCAATAAAAAAGAAGACAAGAAAGTACAAGAATATAGGCCTGTATAAGGAACCTTCCATCCTTTTCTCTGAACTATAAATACAACTTTCAAACTACATTCATTCATAAAACCTCCGACTCTTCCTGCAGAACCAAACTGTTGCCTCAACTGTTGTCAAGTCAAAATGAACAACACAACTGAACAGTCTGATTACACACAACATAGAACAAAGGAAAACACAACAATCAGATCATAAAGCTGTAAGAATCTTTATTGTTCATAACAGGAAAATGCATTTTGCAAAACAACTCCTGTAGCTCTTCTTCCCCCGCCAGAGATTAGACAAATAGACAGATGGAAATATATATATATATATATATATATATATATATATAGTAATTTAGGGGAAAAACACAAGGGACCTCGTTGTCCCTAACCTGTTACATCTGTTTTAACCAAATTAAAATAAAACATAAATACAGTAATTTAGGAAAAAAAACTCTCCAAAAGACAGGGTAAAGCTGATCACAAGACTCTCGTTAGAGAATTAAAGGGGAACTCCGGTTTTTTGACACCTGGACCTTATTTTTAGGCGTAATTATGCTCATATACTCACACACAGACACTTTGAGACAAACTGTTTGTAAAAACGGGCTATACAAATAAAATTGCCTTGCCTTGGCTTGTAGTGCAGCTAGTTTGCACAGAGAAGAAACCGCTGCCAGACGGAGCTCGTTACAGAACAAGCTCGTTAATGTTCTCTGAGAAACATCGCATTAAATCCTTTTCTTTCCTAAACGACAGAGTGGCTCTGATTCAGTGGGTGTACGGCGAGCGCTAGGGGAGAGTGGGGTAAGATGAGCCAGTGGGTAAGTTGACGCACCCCTTGTTTCTAGGAAACTATAGGAAAAAGTTAGCATGTGACCAAATATTAGGGAGGCAGGCATCATTTCATGGAGTCTGTGAAGATTAGAACCACGTAAGTAAAATCATTTTTCACTCTCAAGAGTGAATTTTGTCGATCATAAGTTTCATGAGAATTGTGTTTAGACCAAAAGAGATGATTGCAAATGTGTTTTATACATGGGTTGTGGTATCTGTGAGCTACAACATGAGGTAGTAAACTTAGCATGAAACTGCACCATTTTAGCTGTGAGAGCAATAAACCCAAGCTAAGGTAGCTGTGGGGTAAGTTGAGCCACCTATCCTATACACTTAAAGAGGAACTAAACCCCTAAACCACTTTTTTCTGCTGAAAACAAATGTATTTGGGTATAAGGTAGTGTTGTCAGTTGATTCTGGTCCAACGTTTGACATTTTAGTCAAAATATTTCAATGTGGTGTATTTTGTAGTAAAAATGTAGAGTGACTGCCCTCTATGGGTTGAAACACGGCTATTACAATCTAATGTTTCTATTGGCTGAGATGGAGGCAGATGACGTTTTGGAGGCAGCTTTCGTCACCGGCCACCAGCTCCCCGGCCAATCAGCACCGGCTGCTGCCTGCCGCTAACGGTTGCTAGGCACTCTAGCTGCTCTGCTGCGGCTAACGGTTGCTAGGCGCTCTAGCTGCTCTGCTGCGGCTAACGGCTGCTAACAGCTGCCTGAACGGGAATCATTAATGCGGCCGGCGCTAACGAGTCGTTAACAAGCTAACGAGCCGGCGGATCAGCTGTAGATGCTGTGTCACGGCTCTGGCGTCCTCTCCTAGTAGTGTCCACGCTACTAGTGCTGTTAGAGTAGCTCGTTAGTAGCTCGTTAGCGCTAGCAGAAGTGTCGATGTGTGTTTATTACTTTTTTTTCTCTTTTGTGTGATTTCGTGGGTGTGAATGGGGCGCAGGGGGGAGGGGGGAGGGGGGATCGGAGAGAGCTCCTGGAGTCCCGCCCATAATCAAGGCATTTTTTGAATTTCAAGCTTAGAGCACGTCATCCAAAACTGAGGGGTTTAGTTGCTCTTTAATGAATGTATTTTGGCTGTATATGTCCAAATGATTAAATCAAGATTCTGTATGTTTGTGATTACAGTAAGTATGTTCCTATAAACAGGAAAAGTTGTTTATAGTGAGGCCAAACTTTACTTTCAAAGAAAAATATCTGGGATTCTTCCCAAGATGCCACGTAATCACAAAACTCCCCAAATCTCAGTGAGTTGGTGGCTCAGCAGGAAGTCCCTGCAGTTTGTGTTCACCTGTAACCTGGACAGATGAAATATTAAATAAAGGGGGAGGTAGGAGATGGATGGAAGGAAAGAAGGGGGGGTTGATCAATTTACCCCACTCCTATGGTCAACTTACCCCTTTCATGGGGTAAGTTGAGTCACAAGACCACTTTTTTTGAACATGCTATATTTTAAAAACAGTTATATTTACACTCGTTCTGTTAATTTGTAGGGATGCAAAACATCCTGAAATATATGCAGACGTGTTAGTTAACAACAAAACTATAATTGTCTTGATGTAGTGATCCTGAATACAAAAAGTGGCTCAATTTACCCCACTCTCCCCTACCTATCGAAAAAACATTCCAAATTGGGAAACCTTAACATTGCAAAACTAACAAACGAAACACTCCTTTTATTCTATTCTATTCTGTATTCTGTTTTCTGAGAGATGTTCACAAGTCTTTTTTTGCAAGTCCAAGTCAAGTCTCAAGTCTTTGGTCACGAGTCCGAGTCAAGTCTCAAGTCTTTGTGGGGTGAGACTTCATCAAGTCTCAAGTCTTTGGTCACGAGTCCGAGTCAAGTCTCAAGTCTCTAAAAAATAAAAGTCTGCTGTCTCTTCTGGTTGTAATGACCCTTTATCATCTGCTGCTATCCGGTCTACTAAGGCTACTGCACAGCTGTATCTAAGAGATTCAAAGCATTTACTGTATTATTATCACTCCTTTATTAGCATACAGTATCTATTGATTAGTTGTTTATGATCACTTTAAATAGGCTATTGCGAATATTTTAGTCGCATTTGGCGAGTGGCGACCGTTGGTTTACAGCCCTGACTGCAACAAAATAATAAAAACATTAAATTCATCGAAGGACTCCCGGATTCATTTGATGAGCCTGGTTTGTTTCCCTCTCATCAAGCCCACGTCGTTATACTGGACGATGTGTTGTTACAAGCAGCCGAGCTGAAGTGGCAAGAGGTTTCACACAATACAGGCATCATGAGAATATGATGTCATCTCTGTAGGTTGACCTACTGACCTCTGACCTGGATGATGTCATCTCTGAGCGCCGCGCGGCTCATTCTGATAATAATCATTCTGCTTCGGCATTCGGGTCCATTTTTATCTCAACTAGCCGGAGATTTGGGGAGATGACATCATCCAGGTCAGAGGTCAGTAGGTCAACCTACAGACCCCGGATGTTGATAACAGCTAACCCCGGACTCAGAGGGGAATAGCACTAGCCTATCAGAACTAAATATTGGTGAAATGAAGGAGTTTCTCTGCAGATAATGTGTTATTTAGACCCTGTAGACTCCATTATACGGATATACGCGCCTCTCGGCTGGAGCTCATTTCATCACAACCACTTGGAATGACACCAAAGTTATCTGGGGGAGGAAATGATCGGATTTTATGATAGAAATAAGGTCCAGGTTGTTAAAAAAAAAACCCAAAAGGACCCAATGACTCTGTCAAAAAAAGTGTTGTAACTCTGCACCAGTGATTCTTTGAGGGTTAATGTTGTTGAACAGTTTGGACCTGAACGGATGTGAGCCAATCACACACCAGAGACCGAAGCAGTCACATCCTACACACACACATGTGGAAGTAAAGGAGGAGGAGGAGGAGGAGGAGGGTCCAGAGGGATGAAGATACAGATACAAAACATCTGGAGTGAGGCAACGAGACGGGAAGAAGTTAAGAGATGCAACATGTTGGTCTGTACTGGTCTGTACTGGTCTGTACTGGTCTCCAATAGTCTGTAATGGTCTGTACTGGTCTGTACTGGTCTGTACTGGTCTGTAATGGTCTGTAATGGTCTGTAATAGTCTGTAATGGTCTGTAATGGTCTGTACTGGTCTGTAATGGTCTGTACTGGTCTCCAATAGTCTGTAATGGTCTGTACTGGTCTGTAATGGTCTCCAATGGTCTGTAATGGTCTGTACTGGTCTGTAATGGTCTGTAATGGTCTGTAATGGTCTGTACTGGTCTGTACTGGTCTGTACTGGTCTGTACTGGTCTGTAATGGTCTGTACTGGTCTGTACTGGTCTGTAATGGTCTGTACTGGTCTGTACTGGTCTGTAATGGTCTGTACTGGTCTGTACTGGTCTGTACTGGTCTCCAAAGGTCTGCAATGGTCTGTAATGGTCTGTACTGGTCTGTACTGGTCTGTACTGGTCTGTACTGGTCTGTACTGGTCTGTACTGGTCTGTACTGGTCTGTACTGGTCTCCAATGGTCTCCAATGGTCTGTACTGGTCTGTACTGGTCTGTAATGGTCTGTACTGGTCTGTAATGGTCTGTAATGGTCTGTACTGGTCTGTAATGGTCTGTACTGGTCTGTACTGGTCTGTACTGGTCTCCAAAGGTCTGCAATGGTCTGTAATGGTCTGTAATGGTCTGTACTGGTCTGTACTGGTCTCCAATGGTCTGTAATGGTCTGTACTGGTCTGTACTGGTCTCCAATAGTCTGTACTGGTCTGTACTGGTCTGTACTGGTCTCCAATGGCCGTCTCATAGGGTAGGATGATTGTTTTTACCAACACCCACACTACTGTTGCTGCACCATTAAATGAAACTGTTTCAGCAAAGATTTATCCGTTTCTCTGGAGTTTGTTACAATATAAAGCAGCAAGGCGTTCCACTGCAGAACGGCTCTAAACAAGACAGATTTCGTCAACACGTTGGTATTTGCCCGAGGCAGAATAAACCTCCCTCTGCAGCAGCATGTAGCATGTCTGGTCAAATAACAGAATAAACCTCCCTCTGCAGCAGCATGTCTGGTCAAATAACAGAATAAACCTCCCTCTGCAGCAGCATGTAGCATGTCTGGTCAAATAACAGAATAAACCTCCCTCTGCAGCAGCAAGTAGCATGTCTGCTCAAATAACAGAATAAACCTCCCTCTGCAGCAGCATGTAGCATGTCTGGTCAAATAACAGAATAAACCTCCCTCTGCAGCAGCATGTCTGGTCAAATAACAGAATAAACCTCCCTCTGCAGCAGCAAGCAGCATGTCTGGTCAAATAACTGTGTTGACTCAACTGATGTGAGAAAAGGCTACAACAAGTTAGAAGACTTATTTACAATAATGTTCCTGATCAAGTTCAACAAAACATAAGAACTTCTTCGAGTGACACTTAGCCAACCAAGTCGCTGAGGGAACATAGGGCTGAGGGAACACAGGGCTGAGGGAACATAGGGCTGAGGGAACATAGGGCTGAGGGAACACAGGGCTGAGGGAACACAGGGCTGAGGGAACATAGGGCTGAGGGAACACAGGGCTGAGGGAACATAGGGCTGAGGGAACACAGGGCTGAGGGAACACAGGGCTGAGGGAACACAGGGCTGAGGGAACACAGGGCTGAGGGAACATAGGGCTGAGGGAATACAGGGCTGAGGGAACATAGGGCTGAGGGAATACAGGGCTGAGGGAACACAGGGCTGAGGGAACACAGGGCTGAGGGAACACAGGGCTGAGGGAACACGGGGCTGAGGGAACATGGGGCTGAGGGAACATAGGGCTGAGGGAACATGGGGCTGAGGGAACATGGGGCTGAGGGAACACGGGGCTGAGGGAACACGGGGCTGAGGGAACACGGGGCTGAGGGAACACGGGGCTGAGGGAACACGGGGCTGAGGGAACATAGGGCTGAGGGAACATAGGGCTGAGGGAACATAGGGGTGAGGGAACACAGTGCTGAGGGAACATAGGGGTGAGGGAACATAGGGGTGAGGGAACACAGGGCTGAGGGAACACAGGGCTGAGGGAACACAGGGCTGAGGGAACATAGGGCTGAGGGAACATGGGGCTGAGGGAACACGGGGCTGAGGGAACACGGGGCTGAGGGAACACGGGGCTGAGGGAACACAGGGCTGAGGGAACATAGGGCTGAGGGAACATAGGGCTGAGGGAACATAGGGCTGAGGGAACATGGGGCTGAGGGAACATAGGGCTGAGGGAACATGGGGCTGAGGGAACACAGGGCTGAGGGAACATGGGGCTGAGGGAACACAGGGCTGAGGGAACATGGGGCTGAGGGAACACGGGGCTGAGGGAACATGGGGCTGAGGGAACATAGGGCTGAGGGAACATAGGGCTGAGGGAACATGGGGCTGAGGGAACATAGGGCTGAGGGAACATGGGGCTGAGGGAACATAGGGCTGAGGGAACACAGGGCTGAGGGAACATAGGGCTGAGGGAACATGGGGCTGAGGGAACACGGGGCTGAGGGAACATAGGGCTGAGGGAACACGGGGCTGAGGGAACACGGGGCTGAGGGAACATAGGGCTGAGGGAACACGGGGCTGAGGGAACACGGGGCTGAGGGAACACGGGGCTGAGGGAACATAGGGCTGAGGGAACATAGGGCTGAGGGAACACAGGGCTGAGGGAACATAGGGCTGAGGGAACATAGGGCTGAGGGAACATGGGGCTGAGGGAACATAGGGCTGAGGGAACATGGGGCTGAGGGAACACGGGGCTGAGGGAACATAGGGCTGAGGGAACACGGGGCTGAGGGAACACGGGGCTGAGGGAACACGGGGCTGAGGGAACATAGGGCTGAGGGAACACGCCCCCGAGGTCGGCCATGATGGAAACATCGACCTTTCACACATCGTAACAACAAACCTGGTTTAACGTCTGAAACATGAATCGTTGAGCTCATCACTCACACAGATTAAAATATACAGACACAATGAAATATAGAGCTGGTAACCATGACAACACCGTTTAAAGTTAATTGAAAACTGATGAGAGAATCAAGTAGTTCCAGTTCCTAGGAGCTGACACACACACACACACACAATCCTCTTAGTGTGTTGTTCTGTCTGTGTGTGTGTGTGTGTGTGTGTGTGTGTGTGTGTGTGTGTGTGTCTGTGTGTGTGTGTGTGTGTGTGTGTGTGTGTGTGTGTGTGTGTGTGTGTGTGTGTGTGTGTCTGTGTGTGTGTGTGTGTGTCTGTGTGTGTGTGTGTGTGTGTGTGTGTGTGTGTGTGCGCTGCATAGCTGAGTGTTGGCAGTGTGAGGGTCCTAACAGACAGAGTGAATAAAGCTTTTGTGTCTTTTCTTCTCTTCATATTTAAACTGTGTGTGTGTGTCTGTCTGTGTGTGTGTGTGTGTGTGTGTGTGTGTGTGTGTGTGTTACAGTGTGTGTTACAGTGTGTGTGTGTGTGTGTGTGTGTGTTACAGTGTGTGTTACAGTGTGTGTGTGTGTGTGTTGCTGAACCACTATTAGGACGGCAGGAAGTTGGACTGATAGTTTCCAGGAATCTGTTTGTGTGTGTGTCTGTGTGTGTGTGTGTGTGTGTGTGTGTGTGTGTGTGTGTGTGTGTGTGTGTGTCTGTGTGTGTGTGTGTGTGTGTAGAAGACAACAGAGAGGATGGGCCGAGGCAGAGCAGCAGCAGAGACATGTGGAGCCTCGGTTGGAGCAGCAACATCACAGTGGATTCTGGGATGTAACTGTCTGTTCTGTCTGTTGCCGTAGCGACGAGCGGCCGCCGAGCCCCGAGGCTGCGTGACCCTGAGGACGAAACGCTCTGGATGAAGAAGAAGATAAAGACTGAGACCAGAGCAGAGGACCAGACAGACCAGACGGGTGGACGGGTGGAGAGACAGACAGACAGACAGAGAGACAGACAGACAGGTGGAGAGACAGACAGACAGGTGGACAGACAGACAGACAGGTAGTGAGACAGGTGGACAGACAGACAGACAGGTGGACGGGTGGAGAGAGAGACAGAACGATGTCTTTCTCTGACTGGTGGACGAGCCAACGGGAGCGAGGAGAAGTCCTCAGGAGAACCAATCAGCTGAGACTCCGCCCTTCACACCTGTAAGTCTGGACAGAGAGAGAGACAACACCTGTGTGTGTGTGTGTGTGTGTGTGTGTGTGTGTGTGTGTGTGTTTAGTGCTCTTGTACAGCTATACATGTAGTATACATGTATATACATATACAATACAGAACGCATTGATCAGGTGTGAGTTTTCACGCTGCAAAAACACAAACTCTCACCAAGAATATTTGTCTTATTTCTAGTCAAAACAAATCTCATTCTACTGAAAATCAGACTCATCACATTAAAAGCAGCTTGTTTTTAGACACTTTTTACTTCTTTCAAACAGATTTTCACTTGAAATAAGTAGAAAAATCTGATAGTGGAGCAAGTTTTTCTTTCTTATTACAAGCACAAAAAACTTGCTTTCACTGGCAGATTTTTCTACTTATTTCAAGTGAAAATTAGTTTGAAACAAGTGAAAATGATCTAAAAACAAGTTAATTTTTAGGTGATGAGTCTTATTTTAAGTGGAAAGAGATTAGTTTTGACTAGAAATGAGACATTTTGACAAGAAATAAGACAAATATTCTTGGAAAGATTTAGAGTTTTTGCAGTGCACTAGGGATCAATAATGACCAGTTTGAGTTTTAAACCATCAGAGTGAGGACATTTTGGCCGGTCCTCACTTTCTCAGACCCCTTCTAAGGCTGTTTGATGGTTAGGACTTCATAATAACCAGGTTATTATAATTAGGTTAAGTTAGGTTAAGACTGAAGTTAAGTTTAGGCATTTGTTTTGGATGGTTAAGGTTAGGTAAAGGGGCTAGGGAATATGAGTGTCCTCACAACGACTGCTGTACAAGAGTGTGTGTTTGTGTGTGTGTCTATGTGTGTTTTTAGTGTATGTCTATGTGTGTTTTTAGTGTGTATGTGTGTGTGTTTAGTGTGTGTGTTTAGTGTGTGTGTGTGTGTGTGTGTGTTTAGTGTGTGTGTGTGTGTGTGTGTTTAGTGTGTGTGTGTGTGTGTGTGTGTTTAGTGTGTGTGTGTGTGTGTGTGTTTAGTGTGTGCGTAGGCGACAACATCTGAGATCGATCACATTATTTCAGACTCATGGAAACTGACTTTATGTTTACTGATGTAAAAACCTGTGAATGCATTCAGGCACACACATGCACACACACACACACACACACACACACACACACACACACACACACACACACACACACCCACGCGCGCGGCCACACACACACACACTAAACACACACACACACACACACCCACGCGCGCGCGGCCACACCCGGCGGCTGCAGAGCAGAGCGACACAGGAAGAGGAGGCGGAGTCAGACTGAACTGTGTCTTTGTGTCTCTGATGATGAACGCTGCTCTCATCGTCATGGTGACACCGAGGGGGTTTGTAGGCTACACGTGACATCACGGCGATGTAGCCTAAACGTCACGGTTACCGGTAACGTTTGACCACTGGAGCTCAGTGTGTCGTAACCACAGCAACACTGAAGCAGTTGTTTTGATTTGATTTGAAAACCTTTAATGTCCCCGAAGGGCAATTTGGTTTGAGTCAACACAGTAGAGCTCACGTATGGTACAATAAATACATATAAATACATATAAATACATATAGATACATATAAATACATATAAATACATATAGATACATATAGATACATCTAGTCATCACAGATTACAGTACTGTTATGATGCTAAACAACAATACACAGAAAACTCTGTCCTCTAACCAACTGCTTTACGGGGTTTTTAGATAGATAGATAGATAGATAGATAGATAGATAGATAGATAGATAGATAGATAGATAGATAGATAGATAGATAGATAGATAGATAGATAGATAGATAGATAGATAGATAGATAGATAGATAGATAGATAGATAGGATGAATAAATGCCTTTATTGTCCCATAGTGAAATTCATTTTCATTCAGTTCATGGTACTTTACCTCATTCTATTTGATCTGTTTTATTATTATTATTGTTTCTATCATCAAAGACAAGTCTGGGAAAATCAACAGTTAGATACGTACCGGCCCGTAGCCCCGGTCAGTGTCCTAACCTCTGACCTCTGACAACCAGTTTGGTTTTAAACCTAAACATGGCACCGACACGGGTTTTTGCTCTTTGTCACGGTGGGAATGCAGACAGGCTCAGTGCAAAAAAGGGATTTATTATGAACTCACACGTAGGGAAGGCAAGGCATCTTTATTTATATAGCGCATTTCATACCAAGGCAACTCAATGTGCTTTACATAAAGACAAAACATTAAAAAAAGAAGCATAAGACAGAATAAAAACAAACACTAAAAACAGAGTGTCATGGTTACCTCTATGGATCTAGTGTAGTCAAAGCGGTGTTAGCTAGCGATGTTGTCAGCCTACTACAACAGTTTATCACCTACTGATGTAGTGTGTGTTTTATACATAGACTGTAGGTTTTATAACGGCAGGAAACAAAACAAAAAAAAAACGTCAGGACGGAGGATCGAGTTTGTACCACGGCAACGGCAACTCAGCCACGGACAATATATAATAAAACAATATAGTTAATTAATCTCAGCTTGCTTTCCATTAGTATGTGACCTCGTCTTCAGTCACTGTCGTAGTAAACATTTCACATCTCATTGGCTGCAGTTACAACGTTACAGCTGTGCCTGTGAGCATTTAGCTTTATCACCATTCAAACCAACGTATCTAACACGTTATATTGCTCGAAATTAATCGCCAATGTAGGGGAGACCGGGGTTGGTTGGCACACTTTTCACTCTTTGCCATAGCACTCTGGCATCATTTATGTGAGAATATTCAAACCAGCATTAAATGAAAGGTTAAGGTCTCAGCTTTAACTAAACACATTTCAATGTCCACAATTATATTCTAAAATCAATTTATTTATGAATGAAATCATACTGCGCACTTGTGCCAACCAGCCCCAACACGGGGTTGGTTGGCACACTTCGTGGGGTTGGTTGGCACAATGTAAAAATGAATGGATGAAGCAACTAATATAATAATAAATTGGAAATTTAATTCTAATATATTCAAATTTAAGAAGATAGCATGTATATGCATGCATATATTTGCATGTGTAACACTAAAACAGGGCATTTAAGACCACGAACAAGATAACACGTACACAGAACATTAAACAGTAAATGATTCAAGCTTTTTTTTTTTTTTTAAAGAGAAAATATTCAATTAATATAGAATTTATTCTTAAATATAGCATATCACCTCTTTGTATTTTTATATATTTCCATCTCACTGTGTTTTAGATTTGCTGTGTGGGGTGGATGCAGATTATTTACATTAAGGCCTATATAGAATCATTGGAATTACAGTATTGGCATATACAGGCTTTGTGGCCCATTTCACTGCATAAGTCATGTGCCCATTTCTTGCACTCAGTGCCCTGAATTGTATGAAATTATGTTTAATCACATTTAATATGTGTTTACTGCATGTTGGGGTTGGTTTGTGTGTGCCAACCAACCCCGACATGAGTGTGCCAACCAACCCCGACCAAAACAAACCCACTTTTGTGAATATATGATGTTGCCCAGGTAACATCACTCATCAAAGACTTTCAAGTTTCATATCAAATTGAAGCTGACTCCTATCTCTACAAACTGGAAGTAACACATTTACAATATCTTTATCCAAAGCAATTTTATAACACTTTAAGTGCGGGGGGCAATTTTTTACTTTTGGTACTAAAAAACTGATATTTTGCCCTCAGTAAAAAAGTGAGTCATTTTCAGATGTTTTAACAAACTAGATAAGTGCAGCTCAAAAAGATGATCATTTTGATGTCACATTTGTGAGTCTGTGACCAACAGGAGGCCAGAAAACAGGGGTGTGCCAACCAACCCCTGTAGCCAACCAACCCCGGTCTCCCCTACTATATTCTCTCTCGTTTGCCTTGAAAGGGGTGCGAGTTGACGGTGTTCTGTAAAATTTGCGCGTTTTGTTATTTTTATCAAAACAATTAGTGCAACTAACAGCACAAAAAGACGTGATCACGGCTCTTGCTGCTCTCTTTCTGCAGGCGACATGCGCAGTAGAACGTCAGTGACGTAGGCTGATAATCCCTCGATATGTTCTGTGTTTTTTGCCCTTCTGCAACATGAATTTCCCTTTGGGGACAATAAAGTTGAAAGTTGAAAGTTGAAACAATGCGGCTTTAAGGAGATCGATAGAGACTCTGACCAGTGCTGTTTCGTTGCTATGGTGTTCTGACTCGACCCCTCCCTTTCCCACAGGAAGCGGTTGCTAGGTGACAGTACAGTTCGTGCAGAGCTGCATGATGTCAGGACGGTGTCTCTGCTGCCGCCTGTTGGGACGGAGGTTTTCAGACGCTTCACGTCCGCCTCGCTGGAGAAGAACAAAGAGGTAGGGAACGCATCGATCAATACGGAACATCGATCAATATGGAACATCGATCAATACAGAATGCATTGATCAGGTGTGAGTTTTCACACTGCAAAAACTCAAACTCTTACCAAGAATATTTGTCTTATTTCGAGTCAAAACAATCTCATTAGCTATACTTAAAAGTAGCTTGTTTTTAGACACTTTTTACTTCTTTCAAGCAGATTTTCACTTGAAATAAGTAGAAAAATCTGATAGTGGAGCAAGTTTTTCTTTCTTATTACAAACACAAAAAACTTGCTTTCACTGGCAGATTTTTCTACTTATTTCAATTGAAAATTAGTTTGAAACAAGTGAAAATGATCTAAAAACAAGTTCATTTTTAGGTGATGAGTCTTATTTTAAGTGGAAAGAGTTTAGTTTTGACTAGAAATGAGACATTTTGACAAGAAAGAAGACAAATATTCTTGGAAAGATTTAGAGTTTTTGAGTTTTTGCAGTGCAATACTGAGGGATCAATAATGACCAGATACTGTTGACTATAAGTCATGTTGTCCCTCCAGCTCACGGCTCAACTTCTCTCTGATTGACAGGTGGAAGAGAAAGGCCCACCTGAACAACCTAATCACCTTGAGGCTGAGAAGCCCCTCCCCTTCATATACGGAGACCCGCCCCCTGAACTCCTCAACACCCCATTGGAGGAGCTGGATCCCGCCCACCAATCACACAAGGTCGCTGTGTTCATACGTTTAAAATGAGATTGAGACTAAGGGCGTATTCACACCAGGAAAGTCCGATAGTTCACTTGCTTTGGTGCGGACTACATTTTTTTTAACTTGGTGCGGTTTGTATTCACATCACATTTTTTCATAAGCGGATCAACTTTGTAAACAAAAGCACGTGTGTCCCACAGTCGCTCAGTCATTAGATAAAAATGATCAGCGGGATCTTCCACGAAAAGTAGCTACACGATGGAGGTCATGAATGTGTTTCTTGCTGCCTTTTTCCAGTTGCACCTGTCCTGTGCTTATTCATCACTTGGAGGCTGTGTGGCCGTTATGCAGCCGTCCCCGTGAAGGACGGTCAGACAACAAACACACACACGTCTGCATGTGCGTCTGAAGGATGGTGCGCAAAAAAAAAAGAAAAAAAGGACGGCACAGCAAAAAACAAAACACAAAAAACAAAAAACATAATCATTCTCTCAGGATGCACAGAAAGGCGCTTGGATTTTGCATTTGGTTCGGGGAAGGTTCGGTTTGCATTCACACTGTACGCGAATCGCACCAGGGTTCGTTTGGGACTCTGGTGCGGTTCAAATAAGTGGACCGAGTCCCAGCTGCAGAGGTTGTCTCGGTTCACAGGTTTGATCCGCACCAGAGTCCGCTGGTTTGTATTCACACCTCCCCAAAAGGTCTGCACCAGAGGAAAAGTCTGTTTCAAGCGGACCAAACCAGCCTGGTGTGAATACGCCCTAATAGTACCAATACTGACCAAAAGAGTCGAGGGCTGCCACATGTTGTAGAAGCTGCGTGAGGAACCTTTCAAGATTTAATTATCTCTAATGCACTATAATACGTCCTGCATCCATTTATTATGAGTCATGATGGCAGCTGTTTATAAAATCCAAAGCAGGCAGGCGAACACAACACCATGACATAAACAAGAATCAGACAAGGAACTGAAAGAAACACAAGACTAATGCTGCGTTCGATTGCACTCGGAACTCGGAAAGATCCGGGTCTGATTTCCGAGGTAAATACGTTTCATTGGAACCTCGGAAAACATGGCTGGGCCACAGTGAGCTGACGTCTTTCGAGCATCAAAAAGTAGCTGCTGTCTGCTGGGGAAGAACATTAGCTGCTTGTGGGAGAGAGAGAAAGAGAAACGTCACTTCTGCAAAACTTGAACGAGCCGTGCAGATTCAACTCTTGCTGCAGTAGCGTGGAACTAGGCGATATTCCCTTTTCCATAACTTCTCCCTTGCTTAAATGTCTAGGTTGGAAAATAAATAGCCTAAATAAATAAATACCTCTCGCGGTGTGCGACGCCATATTGCTGTGACGTAATTCTGACCGACTCGGGCTGCTTGGATCCCACCCGAGTTCCCGAGTCGGAGTCCCGACTTCAAGGGCCGTTCTATTGCATTTTTCCGATTCGGAGTTCCGAGTGCAATGGGCGCTTTGCACAGCTCCACTACTTCCTGAACTTAATGCTGCTCCTTTGTTTCCTGTCTTACATTATTGGACCAACTGATTAATCCAGGTGTGTCTGAGTGGTCACAATGGCCAGACACACCTGGATTAATCAGTTTGTCCAATAATGTAAGACAGGAAATAAAGGAGCAACATTAAGTTCAGGAAGTAGTGGAGCTGTGCACAGAGTCCATTGAATGCAGCATAAATACAACAGAACTAATCAAAGCAACAAGCAACAGGTGAGGAGACAGGAGGGCAAAGAAAGCTGATTGGTGGAGACACACAAGGAGCAGAGCAGGGCTGACGGTGTGCAAGGAGAGTGTGGAGGGAAAATAAAGGAAGTAACACTAGAACAAATGCACAAGAACTGAACTACAAAATAAAACAGGAACTGAAGAAAACAAGAGTCCAAAACAATGACATCAGGGTTAGGGAGTCCAAAACAACAGAATTCGACACCCGCGGGGGTTAAAAACCTTCGAAAATCGCCTCGGTCATTTTCTCCAAAACCTCTGGCCCGATTTCAACCAAACTTCTGCGTTGGACTCCCCTCGGCCCCCCAGATGACATATCCGAATTTGGAGAAATTTGATCTTTGGTCAAAAAAAACTTTTGACACCCGCGGGGCTTAAAAATCTTTGAAAATCGCCACGGTCATTTTCAGCAAAACCACTGGTTTTCGGTTGGAGTGAATCACATTCAGTACAGCAAAGACCGGTATGCCTGTCGTAAAACAGCGCTTGTTCCAGGTACCAACCTCTGACCCCTGACCTCTGAACCCTGACCTCTGACCTCTGCAGACGTTCATCGTGCTCAGTAAAGGAAACGTCGTCCACAGGTTCGATGCCGGCTCACCCTGTTTCCAGTTGAGTCCACTCAGTCCAGTGAGGAAGGCTGCCATCGGGATCCTCACTCACTCATATCCTTTATGTCACATGACCCTCTGACTGTTGACTGACTGACTGACTGACTGACTGACTGACTGACTGTTGACTGTTGACTGACTGACTGACTGTTGACTGACTGTTGACTGACTGACTGTTGACTGACTGACTGACTGACTGTTGACTGACTGTTGACTGACTGACTGACTGTTGACTGACTGACTGTTGACTGACTGACTGACTGACTGACTGACTGACTGACTGACTGACTGTTGACTGACTGACTGTTTTTGTTCCTTAAACCAAAACTTTGTTCCGGTTGTTCGTCTTTTTGACGGTCGTGACCAACTGTGTCTTCATGATGATGAGTTACTCTTCAGCATCGAGGATAGCAGAGTGAGTAGCACACACACACACACACACACACACACACACACACACACACACACACACACACACACACACACAGACAGACACACACACACACACACACACACACACACACACACACACACACACACACACACACACAGGCAGAGGAGATGAGGACAGAGGGGACGAGGACAGAGGAGACGAGGACAGAGGAGACGAGGACAGAGTAGATAAGGACAGAGGACGATGTTTGTTTACGTTGTTTTTATTGATGTATATACATATATTTTCTATACATTGATCCTGTTGAGTGTGTTCAGGTACGTGTTCACGGTGGTCTACATCTGTGAGGTCGTCATAAAGGTCATGGCCAGAGGATTCTGCATCGGACGCTTCACCTTCCTCAGAGACCCGTGGAACTGGCTGGACGTCCTGGTCGTCAGCACCGCGTAAGAAGTAGTAATACACTACAGATACTAATCAATATCACTACAGACACTAATCAATAACACTACAGACACTAATCAATATCACTACAGACACTAATCAATATCACTACAGACACTAATCAATAACACTACAGACACTAATCAATATCACTACAGACACTAATCAATAACACTACAGATACTAATCAATAACACTACAGACACTAATCAATAACACTACAGACACTAATCAATAACACTACAGATACTAATCAATATCACTACAGACACTAATCAATAACACTACAGATACTAATCAATAACACTACAGACACTAATCAATAACACTACAGATACTAATCAATAACACTACAGATACTAATCAATAACACTACAGATACTAATCAATAACACTACAGATACTAATCAATAACACTACAGATACTAATCAATAACACTACAGATACTAATCAATCAAGGTCAAGGTCAAGGTTTTTTATTTGTGTCCCCGTAGGGCAATTTTTGTTGCAACAAGTAAGAAAGAACACAGATACAGACACACAATTAAAAAAAAGGGAGGGGTAAAATACAGTGTGCTGAAACAACAACAGTGGCACGACTAAAAGAGCCCAATAAATAAATAAATGACCGAAAAAGTGCATCAATGCGTATCCTCCATATCTACATCATCATTATCAACATCACGAGAAACAAGAAACAAGAAACAGAGCCACAGAATATCAGTCAAACAATCAGGTACGACTCCTACCCTGTACAGAGTTCAAAAGGGAGATGGCTGTAGGGATCAAGGAGCGCTTGTACCTGTTACTTTTTATACAAGGAAGTCTGAATCGGGAGCCAGAAGGCAAAAGCTGAAATTCAGAATGCAAGGGATGGGAGCTGTCAGAAAGAATGGCATTAGCCTTCCTAATTATCTGCCTGTTGTACAGATCTGTTAGTGTACACTGTTGGACTCCCAAAATCTTGCTGCTTGTTTTTATCACTCTGCTTAGTGCATTTTTTGACTTGATGTTAAGGTTACCAAACCAGCAGAGGAGAGAAAAGGTCAGCACAGATTCAACATATGATTTGTAAAATAAAATCATCAGGGACTTATCAATCTGAAACTTGGAAAGTTTCCTCAAACAAGACAATCGTTGCTGGCCTTTCTTTTGCAGGTTATCTGAGTGGCAAGTAAAGTTTAACTTATTATCCAGAATAGTTCCAAGATATTTATAAGTTTCAACGATGTCTACTGTCTGGCCTTTGATGATGGTTTTTTGGTTGATATTATGGGGCTTAAGTCTAAAATCAATGCACATGTCCTTAGTTTTCTGTACATTTAATTGCAGAAAAGCACTATCACACCACTCCACTCAATATCACTACAGACACTAATCAATAACACTACAGACACTAATCAATAACGCTACAGACACTAATCAATATCACTACAGATACTAATCAATATCACTACAGACACTAATCAATATCACTACAGACACTAATCAATAACGCTACAGATACTAATCAATATCACTACAGACACTAATCAATGCTGTAAATTGCCCCATTTTAGCCGAGAGGCTGTTCCCTTCCGTAAGTGTAAAGCGGCGTTCACACCGGACGCGATGACGCGAATACAATCGCGTCAGACGCTTCATTCACGCTGCTTGGTCATTTTGGATCATTCGCGTCCATCGCGTCATTCGCGCTTGACGCTCCGCCCGTTAATTTGAAAACCGGTATCAACCCGCTCTCTTTCCACGTCGATCGTGGCTGACATCACCACCGTTGCTGCACTGTAGCTGTACAAGTCAGAAACACCGGAAAACCACCCGCTGTAGTGTCTGGGTTCACTGTGTGTGTGTGTGTGTGTCTGGGTTCACTCTGTGTAGAAGAGGCAGCGGTGCCACACACAGCTCAAATACAATCAGCTTCTCCTTCATGTTGTTCTGAGTGTAAACAACCGTACAGAGAAGTGACGTCGTCGGCTTGAACTCGTCGCTGATTGGATGTCGCGGCGCGATGCCGCCTGAAAGTTCAATATTTTCAACTTTATTTGCATCGCTCCAGATGCTTCATTTGCGCCGCCTCCGCCTGCATCGCGTGTCATCGCTCCATTTACATTGATTTTCAATGTAGAGTTGCTGCTCCATTCGCGTCTATCGCGTCCGGTGTGAACGCCCCTTAACGTCCAGTCAGAGAGACACTAGTTGTAACCGAGGTGAAAATAAAATATGAATATTTGGTTGGATATACTGTATTACCCTCGAGGGTTATTTAAGCATTATACCATGGTCTGGGTGAATACTCGATTCTGATTGGCTGCGGGGTGTCCATTAAGTAAGGGATAATGCCCGACGAGGTGTCCATTATCAGAAATGAATGGACGACGCTGAGGCGTGAACCGTCTGACGCGAACGAAGGGCATTAACCCTTACAGGACCGAGGCGCTCGCACCGCGGTCCGCAAGCGTCACTGAAGAACTGATGATGATGATGATGAAGGTGATGATGATGATGATGATGATGATGATGATGATGATGATGATGATGATGATGATGAAGGTGTGCTTGTTGCAGGTTTCTAACGCCTGACGTGGTCGACCTCGGGAAGGCGGCGGTGCTGAGGACCGCTCCCCGGGCGCTGAAGATGATCTCAGTCTACACAGGTCACTGTGTGTGTGTGTGTCTGTGTGTGTGTGTGTGTGTGTGTGTGTGTGTGTGTGTGTGTGTGCGTGCGTGCGTGCGTGCGTGCGTGTGTGTGTGTAACCTCTGCATAAGAAGTGTTACACCAATACATCACCAAAGTCTGGCCCAGTGAACACATCCCACAGCAATGGCAGAGATGCCAACATTATCACCATTTACAAGAGCATCCATGGCAACCACAGAGGCATTTCACTCCTCGCTGCTGCTGGTAAGAGGATGAGTAGAGCCGTTACTCCCAGAGTCACAGAGCGGCTTTAGAAAGAACAGCAGCACAGTCGACATGGTCTTCACAGCCCGGCAGCTTCAGGAAAAGTGCAGGGAGCAACATCAGAATCTCTTCATGGCCTTCGTCGACCTCTCCAAAGCCTTTCACACTGCGCAAAGAGACCTCCTATGGAATGTCCTCCTTAAGTCTGGATGTCCAAAAAGTTTGTGAACATCCTCCGGCAGTTCCATGATGGTATGAATGCTCGGGTGACGATAGGGGGACAGGGGTCTGCCTCCTTTCACGTCTCTTCAACATCTTCCTCATATGTGTCACCCGGCTTCTCCATCAGGAGAGTCAGGACAGCAGCGGGGTGTCAGTCGCTTATAGGCTAGACGGTCACCTATTCAACATCAGGGGGCTACAAGCAACTACGAAGCTGCACAATGAAAGAGTCCTTGAGCTTCAATACGCGGAGGATTTCGCCCTGGTGGCTCACACCCCAGAAGACCTCCAGGCTGTCCTCAACGCAGCGGTTAAGGCAACAGAAGGATGGGACTGACCATCAACACTGTCCAAACAGAAGGATGGGACTGACCATCAACACTGTCCAAACAGAAGGATGGGACTGACCATCAACACTGTCAAAACAGAAGGATGGGACTGACCATCAACACTGTCAGAACAGAAGGATGGGACTGACCATCAACACTGTCAGAACAGAAGGATGGGACTGACCATCAACACTGTCCAAACAGAAGGATGGGACTGACCATCAACACTGTCAGAACAGAAGGATGGGACTGACCATCAACACTGTCCAAACAGAAGGATGGGACTGACCATCAACACTGTCCAAACAGAAGGATGGGACTGACCATCAACACTGTCAGAACAGAAGGATGGGACTGACCATCAACACTGTCAGAACAGAAGGATGGGACTGACCATCAACACTGTCCAAACAGAACAGAAGGATGGGACTGACCATCAACACTGTCCAAACAGAACAGAAGGATGGGACTGACCATCAACACTGTCAGAACAG
This sequence comes from Trachurus japonicus, assembly GCF_045865225.1. Classification (NCBI taxonomy): domain Eukaryota; kingdom Metazoa; phylum Chordata; class Actinopteri; order Carangiformes; family Carangidae; genus Trachurus; species Trachurus japonicus. The sequence continues at coordinate 38,886,259 of NC_140912.1, read as the reverse complement.
AAGGATGGGACTGACCATCAACACTGTCCAAACAGAAGGATGGGACTGACCATCAACACTGTCAGAACAGAAGGATGGGACTGACCATCAACACTGTCAGAACAGAAGGATGGGACTGACCATCAACACTGTCAGAACAGAAGGATGGGACTGACCATCAACACTGTCCAAACAGAACAGAAGGATGGGACTGACCATCAACACTGTCAGAACAGAAGGATGGGACTGACCATCAACACTGTCCAAACAGAACAGAAGGATGGGACTGACCATCAACACTGTCCAAACAGAACAGAAGGATGGGACTGACCATCAACACTGTCAGAACAGAAGGATGGGACTGACCATCAACACTGTCAAAACAGAAGGATGGGACTGACCATCAACACTGTCCAAACAGAACAGAAGGATGGGACTGACCATCAACACTGTCAGAACAGAAGGATGGGACTGACCATCAACACTGTCAGAACAGAAGGATGGGACTGACCATCAACACTGTCAGAACAGAAGGATGGGACTGACCATCAACACTGTCAAAACAGAAGGATGGGACTGACCATCAACACTGTCAGAACAGAAGGATGGGACTGACCATCAACACTGTCAAAACAGAAGGATGGGACTGACCATCAACACTGTCCAAACAGAACAGAAGGATGGGACTGACCATCAACACTGTCCAAACAGAAGGATGGGACTGACCATCAACACTGTCAGAACAGAAGGATGGGACTGACCATCAACACTGTCAAAACAGAAGAATGGGACTGACCATCAACACTGTCCGAACAGAAGGATGGGACTGACCATCAACACTGTCCGAACAGAAGGATGGGACTGACCATCAACACTGTCCGAACAGAAGGATGGGACTGACCATCAACACTGTCAGAACAGAAGGATGGGACTGACCATCAACACTGTCAGAACAGAAGGATGGGACTGACCATCAACACTGTCCAAACAGAAGGATGGGACTGACCATCAACACTGTCAGAACAGAAGGATGGGACTGACCATCAACACTGTCAGAACAGAAGGATGGGACTGACCATCAACACTGTCAGAACAGAAGGATGGGACTGACCATCAACACTGTCAGAACAGAAGGATGGGACTGACCATCAACACTGTCAAAACAGAAGGATGGGACTGACCATCAACACTGTCCAAACAGAACAGAAGGATGGGACTGACCATCAACACTGTCAGAACAGAAGGATGGGACTGACCATCAACACTGTCAAAACAGAAGGATGGGACTGACCATCAACACTGTCCAAACAGAACAGAAGGATGGGACTGACCATCAACACTGTCAGAACAGAAGGATGGGACTGACCATCAACACTGTCAGAACAGAAGGATGGGACTGACCATCAACACTGTCAGAACAGAAGGATGGGACTGACCATCAACACTGTCAAAACAGAAGGATGGGACTGACCATCAACACTGTCAGAACAGAAGGATGGGACTGACCATCAACACTGTCAAAACAGAAGGATGGGACTGACCATCAACACTGTCCAAACAGAACAGAAGGATGGGACTGACCATCAACACTGTCCAAACAGAAGGATGGGACTGACCATCAACACTGTCAGAACAGAAGGATGGGACTGACCATCAACACTGTCAAAACAGAAGAATGGGACTGACCATCAACACTGTCCGAACAGAAGGATGGGACTGACCATCAACACTGTCCGAACAGAAGGATGGGACTGACCATCAACACTGTCCGAACAGAAGGATGGGACTGACCATCAACACTGTCAGAACAGAAGGATGGGACTGACCATCAACACTGTCAGAACAGAAGGATGGGACTGACCATCAACACTGTCCAAACAGAAGGATGGGACTGACCATCAACACTGTCAGAACAGAAGGATGGGACTGACCATCAACACTGTCAGAACAGAAGGATGGGACTGACCATCAACACTGTCAGAACAGAAGGATGGGACTGACCATCAACACTGTCAGAACAGAAGGATGGGACTGACCATCAACACTGTCAAAACAGAAGGATGGGACTGACCATCAACACTGTCCAAACAGAACAGAAGGATGGGACTGACCATCAACACTGTCCAAACAGAAGGATGGGACTGACCATCAACACTGTCAGAACAGAAGGATGGGACTGACCATCAACACTGTCAAAACAGAAGAATGGGACTGACCATCAACACTGTCCGAACAGAAGGATGGGACTGACCATCAACACTGTCCGAACAGAAGGATGGGACTGACCATCAACACTGTCCGAACAGAAGGATGGGACTGACCATCAACACTGTCAGAACAGAAGGATGGGACTGACCATCAACACTGTCAGAACAGAAGGATGGGACTGACCATCAACACTGTCCAAACAGAAGGATGGGACTGACCATCAACACTGTCAGAACAGAAGGATGGGACTGACCATCAACACTGTCCAAACAGAAGGATGGGACTGACCATCAACACCGTCAGAACAGAAGGATGGGACTGACCATCAACACTGTCAGAACAGAAGGATGGGACTGACCATCAACACTGTCCAAACAGAACAGAAGGATGGGACTGACCATCAACACTGTCAGAACAGAAGGATGGGACTGACCATCAACACTGTCAGAACAGAAGGATGGGACTGACCATCAACACTGTCCAAACAGAAGGATGGGACTGACCATCAACACCGTCAGAACAGAAGGATGGGACTGACCATCAACACTGTCCAAACAGAACAGAAGGATGGGACTGACCATCAACACTGTCCAAACAGAAGGATGGGACTGACCATCAACACCGTCAGAACAGAAGGATGGGACTGACCATCAACACTGTCCAAACAGAAGGATGGGACTGACCATCAACACTGTCAGAACAGAAGGATGGGACTGACCATCAACACTGTCCAAACAGAAGGATGGGACTGACCATCAACACTGTCAGAACAGAAGGATGGGACTGACCATCAACACTGTCCAAACAGAACAGAAGGATGGGACTGACCATCAACACTGTCCAAACAGAACAGAAGGATGGGACTGACCATCAACACTGTCAGAACAGAAGGATGGGACTGACCATCAACACTGTCCAAACAGAAGGATGGGACTGACCATCAACACTGTCAGAACAGAAGGATGGGACTGACCATCAACACTGTGTCACAGCCTGGCTCTTACAGCCATGACAAAGAGGGAGAGACCACCGTGGCAACAATTAACAAATGTTTATTTAATAATAAATAATAAGATACTGCAACAAAAGACCAGATCATGGGGTGTGAATGTCAGTAAATAGGTGTGTAGAGCATGTTGTGTGAGGGTGAGACGTGTGTGTGTGTGGGGTGTTGTAAGGTGCATAACACAAAGGAGCAACAAAGTAAACTAAGGGCACTGCATCGCCGTCACCGGTACCTGCAGGAGAGGGGAGAAGGAGAGAGAGTGAGAGCAATCAGCAGGCCTGGCTTTATAACCTGGTGACACCGGGCCCAGGTGTCACCGGCAGGCCTTAATCAAGAGGGCGTGACCAGCGGTGTGGCACCAGCCCACCACTGGGGACGCCACACCCCCCCCCTCAAGACAGGGACCCAACGGGATCACTGAAAAACACCTGAAGACCCCACACCTTCCACCCTGCCAACCTCTGCAACCCGGTACCTGCAAACAAACTCAGAGGAAGGTAGGGGAGGAAACATGGGACGACAGGTGGCAGAAAACTGAATACATTTACACCATATAATACATACGATAACACACAATACCCAAAATCCCAATACCCCCCTAACCCACTGGGGCACGAGAAAGGGCATCGGCCAACACATTATCCTTGCCTTTAATATGTCTAATGTCTAGGCAATTAGCATGATCCGCGTACACAATCAGAGAACTCCCACCAGAACCTACATGCACTTCAAAACTCTGGCCGACTCCATCACTTTCTGCTTGTGTGGTGCACACCTATACCAACGCTGCTTACTTGGCACACTATACTCAACATCAATGTCATGTTCCACCAAATGTGTTCCACAAACGACAGGATCATCTGGGCCGCGGACATCTGTCTCCCTGTCCAATCCGATCACAGGACCCCCCCAACCTGACGACACAGACTCAACCGTAAGAACAGGACTTGCATTCAACCCACACTCCGGCCCAACAGGAACAGATTCAACAGTGCCACGTCTATAATAAGGTTTTAATAAATCAACATGACAAAGACGAGAGGATTTTCGTCGCATCGGAGTCGCAATGTAATAATTCTGCTCCGAGACCTGTCGCTCCACAACATAAGGACCTGTAAACTTGGCTTGACACGGGGAATGCACTACTGGAGTCAACGCCAAAACTTGATCTCCAGGGCTGAACCGGCGCCGCTGTCTATGACAATGGTTCGGCTTACTCCTCAACTGACATTTGTGGCACGTTTCCACATACTTGGCAACATCGCGCTTCAACCTTGGCCAGAAAAAAAAACGCAGTACCCGGTCATACGTTTTCCTTATGCCCAAATGCCCAGACTCATCACCGGCACAGAACTTGGCGCATCTGGCGCAGCCAAGTCTGCAAGAGACGCTTCCTTCCCCACAATTCCTTTACCTACTAACGTGGACAAAACAATTTCCTTCAACTCACTTTTATACTCATTCCCTGTAAAATCCATCTCATAATGCTCAGCTATCTGCGCTAACTGCTCCCAGGAACAGCTATTAAGAAACCCCTCTGAGGGCGCATCAACAAACTCTGCCACCGAAGCCATAGCTCAGCGCGTGAACCAAACAGAATGCACAGTGTTTACTCTCCCAAAATGCACAATCGAGGCGAGCTTTACCTCCCCGAAGTTTTCCCCACTTACCTGCCTAACCAAAACTTGCCTATCCCTCAACCCTAGTCTTCATGTGGCTTGCGGTGGGAATTTACGCACGCAAAACCAGTGGGTTTGTGAAAGCAACCTGCACGCAGGCGACCCCACAATATCCCACGGAGGTGCCCCCGAGATAATTGCCCGAAGACAATTAACACTAACCACGTCGCCACAACACTAGAAAAAAAACAAACTGACGCAACCCAAAGGGGAAACGCCATTCACCTGACAGGGGAAACTTCGCAGTGCAACGGGGCGGAAACACTTACCTTCTCTTTGGAACGCATGAATGAGCAACAGAACAAACAAAAAGAGAGTAGAAAAAACAACCGGAGCAACAACGACACTAAGCGCACGGCGGATCTCCCCACCCACGCAACAGGGCACAGCGCACACCAGGGCCCACTCACCTGATTACACAGCCACGCTGCCCCAACAAACAAACCAAACAAATTTAATCTATCACCAAAATAAGCTTAAGACGAGCCCCCACTTTTGTCACAGCCTGGCTCTTACAGCCATGACAAAGAGGGAGAGACCACCGTGGCAACAATTAACAAATGTTTATTTAATAATAAATAATAAGATACTGCAACAAAAGACCAGATCATGGGGTGTGAATGTCAGTAAATAGGTGTGTAGAGCATGTTGTGTGAGGGTGAGACGTGTGTGTGTGTGGGGTGTTGTAAGGTGCATAACACAAAGGAGCAACAAAGTAAACTAAGGACACTGCATCGCCGTCACCGGTACCTGCAGGAGAGGGGAGAAGGAGAGAGAGTGAGAGCAATCAGCAGGCCTGGCTTTATAACCTGGTGACACCGGGCCCAGGTGTCACCGGCAGGCCTTAATCGAGAGGGCGTGACCAGCGGTGTGGCACCAGCCCACCACTGGGGACGCCACAACTGTCAGAACAGAAGGATGGGACTGACCATCAACACTGTCAGAACAGAAGGATGGGACTGACCATCAACACTGTCCAAACAGAACAGAAGGATGGGACTGACCATCAACACTGTCCAAACAGAACAGAAGGATGGGACTGACCATCAACACTGTCCAAACAGAACAGAAGGATGGGACTGACCATCAACACTGTCCAAACAGAAGGATGGGACTGACCATCAACACTGTCAGAACAGAAGGATGGGACTGACCATCAACACTGTCAGAACAGAAGGATGGGACTGACCATCAACACTGTCAGAACAGAAGGATGGGACTGACCATCAACACTGTCAGAACAGAAGGATGGGACTGACCATCAACACTGTCAGAACAGAAGGATGGGACTGACCATCAACACTGTCAAAACAGAAGGATGGGACTGACCATCAACACTGTCCAAACAGAACAGAAGGATGGGACTGACCATCAACACTGTCCAAACAGAACAGAAGGATGGGACTGACCATCAACACTGTCAGAACAGAAGGATGGGACTGACCATCAACACTGTCCAAACAGAAGGATGGGACTGACCATCAACACTGTCCAAACAGAAGGATGGGACTGACCATCAACACTGTCCAAACAGAAGGATGGGACTGACCATCAACACTGTCAGAACAGAAGGATGGGACTGACCATCAACACTGTCAGAACAGAAGGATGGGACTGACCATCAACACTGTCAGAACAGAAGGATGGGACTGACCATCAACACTGTCCAAACAGAAGGATGGGACTGACCATCAACACTGTCAGAACAGAAGGATGGGACTGACCATCAACACTGTCAGAACAGAAGGATGGGACTGACCATCAACACTGTCCAAACAGAAGGATGGGACTGACCATCAACACTGTCCAAACAGAACAGAAGGATGGGACTGACCATCAACACTGTCCAAACAGAACAGAAGGATGGGACTGACCATCAACACTGTCAGAACAGAAGGATGGGACTGACCATCAACACTGTCAGAACAGAAGGATGGGACTGACCATCAACACTGTCAAAACAGAAGGATGGGACTGACCATCAACACTGTCAAAACAGAAGGATGGGACTGACCATCAACACTGTCCAAACAGAACAGAAGGATGGGACTGACCATCAACACTGTCCAAACAGAACAGAAGGATGGGACTGACCATCAACACTGTCCAAACAGAACAGAAGGATGGGACTGACCATCAACACTGTCCAAACAGAAGGATGGGACTGACCATCAACACTGTCAGAACAGAAGGATGGGACTGACCATCAACACTGTCAAAACAGAAGAATGGGACTGACCATCAACACTGTCCGAACAGAAGGATGGGACTGACCATCAACACTGTCCGAACAGAAGGATGGGACTGACCATCAACACTGTCCGAACAGAAGGATGGGACTGACCATCAACACTGTCAGAACAGAAGGATGGGACTGACCATCAACACTGTCAGAACAGAAGGATGGGACTGACCATCAACACTGTCAGAACAGAAGGATGGGACTGACCATCAACACTGTCAGAACAGAAGGATGGGACTGACCATCAACACTGTCAGAACAGAAGGGTGGGACTGACCATCAACACTGTCAGAACAGAAGGATGGGACTGACCATCAACACTGTCAAAACAGAAGGATGGGACTGACCATCAACACTGTCCAAACAGAACAGAAGGATGGGACTGACCATCAACACTGTCCAAACAGAACAGAAGGATGGGACTGACCATCAACACTGTCAGAACAGAAGGATGGGACTGACCATCAACACTGTCCAAACAGAAGGATGGGACTGACCATCAACACTGTCAGAACAGAAGGATGGGACTGACCATCAACACTGTCCAAACAGAAGGATGGGACTGACCATCAACACTGTCAGAACAGAAGGATGGGACTGACCATCAACACTGTCAGAACAGAAGGATGGGACTGACCATCAACACTGTCAGAACAGAAGGATGGGACTGACCATCAACACTGTCCAAACAGAAGGATGGGACTGACCATCAACACTGTCAGAACAGAAGGATGGGACTGACCATCAACACTGTCAGAACAGAACAGAAGGATGGGACTGACCATCAACACTGTCAGAACAGAACAGAAGGATGGGACTGACCATCAACACTGTCCAAACAGAACAGAAGGATGGGACTGACCATCAACACTGTCCAAACAGAACAGAAGGATGGGACTGACCATCAACACTGTCAGAACAGAAGGATGGGACTGACCATCAACACTGTCAGAACAGAAGGATGGGACTGACCATCAACACTGTCAGAACAGAAGGATGGGACTGACCATCAACACTGTCCAAACAGAACAGAAGGATGGGACTGACCATCAACACTGTCAGAACAGAAGGATGGGACTGACCATCAACACTGTCAGAACAGAAGGATGGGACTGACCATCAACACTGTCAGAACAGAAGGATGGGACTGACCATCAACACTGTCAGAACAGAAGGATGGGACTGACCATCAACACTGTCAGAACAGAGGTTGTTTGCCAGTGGAGCACCAACATCCCTCCTACACTCCCCGTCTTCACTGTCGCCAATAAACAACTGTCTGTCGTACCATCATTCAGATACCTGGGGAGCATCCTCAGTGAAGACAACAGCATTGATAACGAAGTCCAGAACCGGGTTCAGCAAGCATCGACTGCATTTGGGAGACTCAGGCGTCGGGTCTTTCAAAACAAGAACCTGCATCTTGACACAGAAGTAGCCGTCTACCAGGCCGTCTGGGTCACGTATAATCGCCACGTTAAGTCTCTGGAGCAGTTTCACATCCGCTGTCTTCAGCGTATTTTGGGAATCACTTGGCGTGACCGAGTGCCTCACACTGAGATCCTCAAGAGGACAGGCTGCAAGAGCGTTGAGGCCGCCATCACTCACCATCAGCTGCGGTGGCAAGGGCATGTGATACGGATGCCCCAAAACCGACTTCCTCACAAAGTCCTTTATGGTCAGTTACAACACGGTCGCCGATCTGCTGCAGGGCAGAAGAAGCGATTCAAAGACCAGATGAAAATAGCACTTTAGAAGTGCAGCATCGTCAGAACACCCACCGTTAAGACGGAAGTGGACGTCATCGTCGGCTTCAATGGACAACAAGTGTGTCTGTGTGTGTGTGTGTGTGTGTGTGTGTGTGTGTGTGTGAGAGTGTGTGTGTGTGTGTGTGTTAGGGGTTGCATGACTTCAGATTTTTTAAAGTTGACTCTAATGTTATGAAAGTCGAGTCGACGTCGACTAGTCGCTGATGACGTCATTCATATTTTTCCCATCATAAATCACAGGAGGAGGGAAATGCTTTGCAACAATCTGTATTCACTGACAGACGCTCACGCACAGACATGAGTCCACAGAACAGCAGCTTCATAAACAACAAACTGTAAATCAGTTTGTTTTTCTGTAACATGCACTCCTATACAAGTGCAAAAGA
>NC_140912.1:38811990-38871990 GCF_045865225.1 Trachurus japonicus | reverse complement strand
TCTGTCTGTCTGTCTGTCTGTCTGTCTGACCACCTGTCTGTCTGACCACCTGTCTGTCTGTCTGTCTGTCTGTCTGTCTGTCTGACCACCTGTCTGTCTGTCTGTCTGTCTGACCACCTGTCTGTCTGAACACCTGTCTGTCTGACCACCTGTCTGTCTGTCTGTCTGTCTGACCACCTGTCTGTCTGTCTGTCTGACCACCTGTCTGTCTGACCACCTGTCTGTCTGTCTGTCTGTCTGTCTGACCACCTGTCTGTCTGATCACCTGTCTGTCTGTCTGTCTGTCTGTCTGTCTGTCTGTCTGTCTGTCTGACCACCTGTCTGTCTGTCTGTCTGTCTGTCTGTCTGTCTGTCTGTCTGACCACCTGTCTGTCTGATCACCTGTCTGTCTGATCACCTGTCTGTCTGTCTGTCTGTCTGTCTGACCACCTGTCTGTCTGAACACCTGTCTGTCTGATCACCTGTCTGTCTGACCACCTGTCTGTCTGATCACCTCAGACTTCGATGACGCAGGGTTCCGGAGGCTGTTGTTCAGATTCGACTTCAACACATACATCAACAACAAATGTAAGAGGAGGATGTCTGTCTGTTTACCTGTATTACTGATCACCTGTCTGTCTGATTACCTGTCATCTGATCACCTGTCTGTCTGATTACCTGTCTGTCTGATCACCTGTCTGTCTGATTACTTGACAGCAAATCAATACTTCGTCCAAGGTCACATTGATGCTGTGCGGTGTGGAAACGCTTCTCAGGCCGGGTACGTTTTTGTGATACTGATACTATTGTCAACATCAACAACAAGTTGTGTATAGGTGTTCCAGGTGTATATAGGTGTTCCAGGTGTATATAGGTGTTCCAGGTGTATATAGGTGTTCCAGGTGTATATAGTTATTCCATGTGCATATAGGTGTTCCATTTGTGTATAGGTGTTCCAGGTGTATATAGGTGTTCCATTTGTGTATAGGTGTTCCAGGTGTATATAGGTGTTCCAAGTGTTCCAGGTGTATTGATACTTATCAGTAGGTGACGTCACGGTGTGTTCCACCTGGCCGCCGCCATGCTGGGTACCGAACACTGAGTTAACCTCTATTCAGCTCAGTGCAGCCACATCCTCTCTGACTAGAAGACTGCTGTCTGATGTAGTTTGGATATGGATATTTCTCATTTTGATGGCCTTGCCTTGAAAGCACACACCTCCAGCACCTTTCTGCTGAGACGATCTTTGACAGCGCGGTGCGCCGCTCTCTCTCCCGTTAAAACTTAATCTAGCTCACCCAGCGGACCCATCTCTCTCTCTCTCCTCGTCTCTCTCTCTCTCTCTCTCTCGCTCACTGTCTCTCTCCTGTTACTTATATGTGTTTAACCAAATACACGAAAAGCCAAATCAAATCAAAAATGCGTAGCCCACTTCTTTTTTCTTTTTTAACTCACAGACATTTTCATAAAGTAATAAAATATCTGGACATTTTGCCATCGTTAACATTGAGACAAAAGGCTGCAGGAATGGAAGAAGAATTCGGCAAATCATCTTATCACGCAAAAAGTCACAACAAACAGGTTTTGCACAATGGTTTGCACAAATAAGTCTTAATATGCGCAACACCTTCTCATCACAATCCACGCCATCTACACAGCTACGTTATCAGCTGTTATTAAAACCCAACTCATCAGGACGCGATGACCACCACTCACATTAAACAAACCGTTAACTATTAATCCACACTCAAACCGAGGCAACAATAGTGTTAACTGTACTCAACAAGCTGTTATTACAAGGTTTACAACAGATGTGACAGACAACCTGGGCCGTGTGTGTGTGTGTGTGCGCGCGTGTGCGTGTATAAGAAAGGGAGGGAGGGAGGGAGGGAGAGAGAGAAAGTAGGCTAGGTAAAAGCTGCTAGCTGTTAGCTACCGTAGCTCAGGCGTCGGTCTCCCGTCAGGTAAAAGCTGCTGTTTATTCCTCAGATGAAGCTCATGTTGAGGCTCTCCGGTACAGTTATCCATCACTGCTGTTGAATTAGCCGCTAAACTGCTGGACGCTAAAACCGAGGGGGCGTCTGTGTGTTTACAATTCACGAAAGCAACGTGAACGTACGTGCTGCTCAGACTCAGTAGAGTGAGGCAGCCTCCCTTGGCGTACATGTCTCCCAAGCTGTTTAATGACGGTAAAAATGAAACAAAGTAAATATCCTGCATAGTTTCTCTTTTCTGTGCTGCGCTGATCAGAGCGGCGTCCCTAGCAACGGTGTATTTTACTTAGCAACGATCTGTTAAACAGGAATAACAGACTGTTAAATGCAAAATCAAGATGTAAATAAATATCAGAAATATCAATAAATTATCGGAATACGACATTCAATAGAGCCATGTAATAAAAAAAGGTTTATCCACTATTTTTGTGAGATTTGATGTCACAGCCCATAGACTGCCTTTGGAAGTCGGTACCCAAGATGGCGCTGTGACCGGCTGCGAACGCTGTGTGACGTCACGTGATATCTATCAATATAGGTGTTCCAGGTGTATATAGGTGTTCCAGGTGTATATAGGTGTTCCAAGTGTTCCAGGTGTATATAGGTGTTCCAGGTGTATATAGGTGTTCCAAGTGTTCCAGGTGTATATAGTTATTCCATGTGCATATAGGTGTTCCATTTGTGTATTCACCTTATTCTCCGGGGCAACCATGGAGTCAATGGAACGCTGTGAGATTGTGTTGGAACTTCCGGCGACGACCGGAAGTCGTATAGTACATTAGCGGTAGCTTGATTATTTGAGTCCGTTCTCAGATGTTTCTTGTTGGCAAATCCGGGTTTTTTTTCCCGTTGTCGATTGCAAAAAATGACGAGCATTATAAAGAGGAAGCTACAATCACTGGAAGAAAACGTGTGAGTTTTTATAGCAGTTGAGCATCGACCTCATCTTCTGTCCCAGTGTGTGTGGAGCTCTGTACGACCTGCACCCACCTCCATCTACTCTAGAGTCTGGTTAAAAATAATTAAATAAATCCCCGTGTCCCCGCTGATTTCAGCCAAGGTGAGCAGCTTGTTTGGAGAGTAGGAGCGAATTAAAAAAAAAAAAAAAAAAAACGCTATCACAGCCCGAAGCAACACTGTTAATGCACATAAGAGGCTGCTTTTAATTTCTGACAGCTGGACATTGCGCTACTTTTAATTATGAAGCTTTATCCATTTAAACAAAATAAACTAGAGGAACAACTTTCATGTTTAAATTGTGTTTTATAGCCTACTTTTATATATTTTACTGATCGCAATTCAGGCTGGGTGTGCGTATGAAAATATGCTACAGTGTTTCTCTTTTCTTTTCTCTTTTTTGGAGGGGGCGGGGGGTAGTTTAGGTGACAAAGACATTTTTAACTGTGAAAATAGAGATGTATTCAATATTTGCATTTGGGCAATACTGCTGTAGGCGAAACAAGTTTATTCATGGCCACATTTAAGTTACAGTAGTTGAGGGAGGGTTTTATTTCTAAACCCCTCCGTTTATTTCTTTTACACATTAGCGAGCAGGTTCACAGCGTGAACAGCGTGTCCCGACCCGACCAGGCTCTGGACACGGAGCAGAGACCCAGGTCCGATAGTGCAAGGCTCTCTGAAGCAGAGGATGAGGCCAGCTTCCCGTCAGTCTTCACAGACAGTCCAGAGTTGAACGAGTTTCTGATCATATAGTTGTCAGTTTGCTCCAGGTGACAGTCGACCCTCACAACAAACCCCCCCCTCCCTCTCTCAGTAAATAGTTCCGACGTCCATGCTGCAGCTTATATCCAAGTAATATAATAGCCTATATATAAATGAGCTCCTGACGCTCAGCTCAACAGTTGGTAAATAGCAGCGGATCAGCGCGATCTCTCCCTCCGTACTGGTTCTGCCAGCTCCACTTGGATTTCAAAGTAAAAGTCACGCTGTAAATGAGTTAAATTGTGAAACAGCGGCGCTTTTATAGCCGATTTTAGGATTAAACTCTGAATATATGAGCTAAACATCTGTTACCATAAGTTTCCATGGCGATCTAGCTGGGTTGAAAGAGAGAGTACAGGAAAGCCTGGCTTTAGACTCAATAAAAAATATATAATTATAAAATATAACCCACTAAACTCGCTTCGAAGTACACCCCTCAAGTGTTGTCCATGTTGATTTGATTGTCTGTATTGTAATTGTCCCGCAATATACTGCAAATTCAGTCGATTGTTTACATCAGTTTTTACTTCCGCATTTGACCGGAAGTCGTAACACAATCGCGGCCAAACCGGAAGTGGCAAAGTGGGCGGGGCTACATAAGGTGAATAGGTGTTCCAGGTGTATATAACCCCAGAGCCGTATGTACGTTGCACTGAATGATGGTCATGTGACTGTTTAGGACGTGTCCTGAAGGCTTCACCTGTTTGAGGACTCAGTCAAACCCCAACTATGGATTCACCAACTACGACTCCATCGGCTGGTCGCTGCTCAATGTCCTCAGACTCATGATGCAGGACTACTGGGAAGACCTGGCCACCCTGGTGACCTCACACACACACGCACACGCACGCACGCACACACACACACACACAATGAGGTTCCATCGATATCAAAATAAGCAGAGTGCGTGCATGACTGTGCAACTAACTGAGTAAATACTGTATTAAGTATATTTTTTGGGGTGGAGGGATTTTGCCTTTAATTGATAGCGTAGTAGTAGAGAGAGACAGGAAGTGGGGAGGCAGAGACAGACATGCAGCAAAGGGCCGCCTGAGTCGGGATTCGATACGGGGCCGACTGCGGCGAGGACTACAGCCTCTGCACATGGGGCGCCTGCTCTACCAACTGAGCCAAACGATGCCCCTAACTTAGTAAATGTTGTTGTGCGTGCCTGCGTTGTTAGGTGCAGATTGTATTTCACGCATGACAAGAAGGTGCGGACTGTACTAACAGCGTGTGCACGTCCGTCTGTCACTGTTTGACAAATGTTGTTAAGTGTTCACACGCGCGCTTGCATTTTCTGACACTACGCAACTGGAAATTGATCTTACATGAACGCCTCACATATTTGGCCTTTTCATTTTATTGAGTTAATGGAACACAGAACAACTACGTGAGGTGTTCATGTACGCAGAGTGGTGCGATTACCGGCGTGCGCAGTCATCACTTATATCAAGAAAACACATGACAAACATTTTTTTATGGCTCCTCAAAGTATAAACTTGACAACCTGTCTCTGTCTCTCTACAGATGTTCCAGACAGATGGTAAACCCCAAGTCATCGTTTTCCTGCTCCTCTGCTTCTCCAGCTCATTCTTCCTCTTCAGTGTCATACTGGCCGTGGTTGCCAAGGCGCTTGTTGAGAAGGACAGAGCTGAGGTCACTGAGGCCGAACAGAGAGAAGACGAGTTCAATAAGATCCAGGAGGTGATGAAGAGGAGGGAGGAGGAGGAGGAGGGGGAGGTAGGAGCTGAGAGTCTGTGATTTGTTAGAATGCAGCTCAATCTCAGATCATAAATAATAATAATAATACACGTTTTTACACACGTGTGTCTGTGTGTTGAAGAGCTCAGCTGCAGCAACAAAGAGCCATGAAGAACAACACTGGGCTGTGGCAGGTACACACACACACCCACACACACACACCTGAGGACCCATAATGCATTGTGTTGTCTCGTGTGGACAGTCAGGGGACAGTCAGAAGACAGCTGTGTCTCTTGCAGGGTGTCGTCGGTGCTGCGTGTCCTTCCTGACGTGGACCTGCTGTGGTTGCTGGCAGCAGCAGCTCCACACCTTCGTCTCAAACCCGTTCTTTGACCTCATCGTCGTCGTCTGCCTCGTCCTCAACACCGTGTTCATGGCCATGGAGCATTATCCAATGACGATGGAGTTCGAGGAGCACTTGTCCATCTCACAGCTGGTCAGTGGTGGAGAACAGTGAGAACACAACAGTGTCACCATGTGGGTGTGTAGCTCGGCTGAAAGATGCCGTGAACGGAAAGGAGGGAGGCGTGCACAACTACAAAATGATTTTCAATTGTTACCAGGCCCGGATAAAAAGGAAAAATACCATGAAAAAATGAAACACACAAACAACTTAACGCAGGAGAGGCCGCCTGACTTCCTCTCCCTACGGCCCAGAGAGCCACTGAGCTGTTCCCTTATCAAACCTGGTTACATGCTGTCATTCCGACATCCCACCACTCCGACTTCCCACCATTTAGACATACCACCACTCCGACTTCCCACCATTTAGACATCCCACCATTTAGACATCCCACCACTCCGTCATACCACCATTTAGACATCCCACCATTTAGACATCCCACCACTCCGACATTCCACCATTTAGACATCCCACCATTCCAACATCCCACCACTCTGACATACCACCATTTAGACATCCCACCACTCCGACATTCCACCATTTAGACATCCCACCATTCCAACATCCCACCACTCTGACATACCACCATTTAGACATCCCACCACTCCGACATTCCACCATTTAGACATCCCACCACTCCGACATCCCACCATTTAGACATCCCACCACTCCGACATTCCACCATTTAGACATCCCACCACTCCGACATCCCACCATTTAGACATCCCACCACTCCGACATTCCACCATTTAGACATCCCACCATTCCAACATCCCACCACTCTGACATACCACCATTTAGACATCCCACCACTCCGGCATTCCACCATTTAGACATCCCACCATTCCAACATCCCACCACTCCGACATTCCACCATTTAGACATCCCACCACTCCGACATCCCACCATTTAGACATCCCACCACTCCGACATCCCACCATTTAGACATACCACCACTCCGACATCCCACCATTTAGACATCCCACCACTCCGACATCCCACCATTTAGACATACCACCACTCCGACATCCCACCATTTAGACATACCACCATTTAGACATACCGCTATTTAGACATACCACCATTTAAACATACCGCTATTTAGACATACCACCACTTAGACATACCACCATTTAGACATACCGCTATTTAGACATACCACCACTCTGACATCCCACCATTTAGACATACCACCATTTAGACATCCCACCATTTAGACATACCACCATTTAGACATACCACCATTTAGACATACCACCATTTAGACATCCCACCACTCCAACATCCCACCACTCCGACATCCCACCATTTAGACATATCACCACTCCGACATCCCACCATTTAGACATCCCACCACTCCGACATCCCACCATTTAGACTTACCACCATTCCAACATCCCACCACTCCGACATACCACCATTTAGACATCCCACCACTCCGACATTCCACCATTTAGACAGCCCACCACTCCGACATCCCACCATTTAGACATACCACCACTCCGACATCCCACCATTTAGACATACCACCACTCCGACATCCCACCATTTAGACATACCACCATTTAGACATACCGCTATTTAGACATACCACCACTTAGACATACCACCATTTAGACATACCGCTATTTAGACATACCACCACTCCGACATCTCACCATTTAGACATACCACCATTTAGACATCCCACCATTTAGACATACCACCATTTAGACATCCCACCACTCCAACATCCCACCATTTAGACATCCCACCACTCCGACATACCACCATACCACCATTTAGACATCCCACCACTCCAACATCCCACCATTTAGACATCCCACCACTCCGACATCCCACCATTTAGACATCCCACCACTCCGACATCCCACCATTTAGACATACTACCACTCTGACATCCCACCATTTAGACATCCCACCATTTAGACATCCCACCACTCTCACATCCCACCACTCTGACATCCCACCACTCTGACATCCCACCATTTAGACATCCCACCATTTAGACATCCCACCACTCCGACATCCCACCATTTAGACATACTACCACTCTGACATCCCACCATTTAGACATCCCACCACTCCGACATCCCACCACTCCGACATCCTACCATTTAGACATCCCACCATTTAGACATCCCTCCACTCTCACATCCCACCACTCTGACATCCCACCACTCTGACATCCCACCACTCCGACATCCTACCATTTAGACATCCCACCATTTAGACATCCCACCACTCTCACATCCCACCACTCTCACATCCCACCACTCTGACATCCCACCACTCTGACATCCCACCATTCTGACATCCCACCACTCCGACATCCTACCATTTAGACATCCCACCATTTAGACATACCACCACTCAGACAAGTGTTGCCATTTAGACAATTAGAGGCCTATGTCGGACTGGTGGGATGTTGGAATGGCGGTTGCCCCCCATAAAACCTGGCCCCACCCAATCCCAGAGCTCCGTGTCTAACCACCTGGCCCCTCCCCCAATCAGCTGGTCAGGCTCACACCTACACTCTGATGGTCAACAGGCCTCTCTTCCTGTGTAGATCTTACATCAGTATTCTACAATACGACTCAACAAGTGAATGTTACAACGATGCTTCTCAGTACAAAGGTGACGTAATAGACAGGAAGTTAATTAGTCTGAGGCTGCAGCACAAAACAACACTCTCAACTGGATTTGTCCTCACTCTGACCTCTGACCTCTGACCTCTGACCTCTGACCTCTGACCCCCCCCTGCAGGTGTTCACTGGGATCTTCACAGCTGAGATGTTGCTCAGACTCGTGTCCATGGGACCGGCTGGCTACTTCAAGGTCAGACCGTGTGTTGTCTGTTCCTGTGTGTGTGTGTGTGTGTGTGTGTCAGTGTGTCAGTGTGTGTGACTGTTCTGTTGCTTGGTTACAGGTGAGCTGGCACAGATTGGACTTCATCCTTGTCATCTTCAGTCTGCTGGAGCTGGGACTGGCCGACGTTGAGGGTTTATCGGTGATGCGCAGCTTCCGAATGGTCAGTGTGACATCATCATCCTCTTCATCATCATCCTCATCTTCATCCTCCTCATCTTCATCATCATCACAACATACCTGTCTCTACCTGTCTCTCCTGTATCTACTGTCTCTCCTGTCTCTACTGTCTCTACCTGTCTCTCCTGTCTCTCTCGTGTCCAGATGCGTGTCCTGCGGTTGGCCCGCTGGTGGCCGGGCTTCCACCTGTTTCTCCGGATCGTGTGGTCGGCGTTCTCGGCCCTGAGGAACCTGACTCTCATCCTGCTCGTCATGGTCTTCGTCTTCTCTGTGGTCGGCACGCAGCTGTTCCGCGACGACTACGAGTGCGCCGTCTGCCTCATAGCGGCGGACTGCGAGCTTCCCCGATGGCACATGACCGATTTCTTCCACACGTTCCTCCTGGTCTTCCGGGCCCTGTGTGGAGAGTGGGTGGAGACCTTGTGGGACTGCATGCAGGTCTCCAGTCCTGGCCTGTGTCTGACCTTCTACATGGTGGTCGTGGTGGTTGGACACCTGCTGGTGAGTCCCACGTGCAGGGCCGGCCGCTGGCATAAACCCTCTATGTGGTTGTTTAGGGCCACAGCCGTTAGGTGGGGGGCCACATGATCAGAAAGGTACCGGGGTTCATCAAGTCATTTAAACATCCTGAGGTCTGCACGTGCAGCTATGAGCTTTATATGTAATGTGAAGTCAATATTCAGCTTCTTTTATCTCACATTTGAGACATTTGGTGAAAATAGAACGGCAGAATGACAACATCTGTGCTCAAAAAGCAATCTTACGGGGCGGTGCGTGGCGCAGTGGTTAAGGCGGCCGCCCCATGTCGAGGCTACAGTCCTCAACGCAGGCGTCCCCGGTTCGAATCCCGCGTCGGGCAGACCTTTCCTGCATGTCATTCCCCCTCTCTCCCCCCTTTCCTGTCTATCTATACTGTGTGCTATCAAATAAAAAAAAGAAGAAAAAAAGGCAAAAACGCCAAAAAAAAAGCAATCTTACAAATTTTCATTTTAGACTTGTTTTCTACACTTATATATTACTGTATTACTCCTATTTCAAGCACCAAAAAAGTTCATTCTCATGACTGAAGGTGTGTTTTCACAAGGGATTTGACATTTTTCAAAAATACATAAAACACTTGAGTATTGTTACATCTGCAAGTATCTTAAAAAGATAAATTAAAGAAAATATGTAAAAGTTGAGAAAATGGCCTCAAACCTCAGAGGGCATAAACACGTCTGTATTCAGTTTTAACCAGTGATTTGGTGTTTGCGCTTAGAGTGTAGGCCACAAACAAAAACCTTGTTTAGGGGCACCAAAATCCTAGGGCCGGCCCTGCCCACGTGTCCGCCCGTCCGTCAGAGACAGGGTCCGTTGGGCTGCCGTGTGGCCCAGTGGTAGGAACACATCCCATGTTGGCATCGTCCCAAGAGGGGACTGTGAGGTACCATTTAGATGCACAACATTTTCTCAAAACGTGTTATCAATCCAAGGATGCTTGGAATGGAACAAGCTACCCATCAATATAGACCACTTAGGCGTTGACGTCACAGTGACGTACTGGTGGCAGAAAAATACCGGAAGTAAGCAACAAATACACGTCCTGACATACAGCTCAACTTTAAAAAGCAGCGCAGCTGCTTGGCTCAGCACGACCCTAAGCTGTGATGATGAGCCACATTAGAGGGTGAATTTTATTTAATTTTCGTAATCGCGGTGCAGAACAGTGAGTTTGGAGCTGACGAAAGGAGAGAAAAAAGAGAGTCGTGCCGCGGCGAGACCGGTGAAATGCTGATTAGAGGAGTGATCAGTGGTGACCGCCACGCTGACGGACCCGGTGGAAATTGGGGTGATACAACGACTGCTGAGGAGGAACTATAAAGAACTCAGCTGTGATTTAAACTAGGACCTAAACCGAGTCGAGTAGAGCCGAGCTGTAACTGTGTAGTGGAGAAGCGGCAACACACGCGCGTCCCCTCAGATGGCTGCATCTCTAGGTCACTGGTGTGTGAGTGTGAGAGAAAGAAAAGCTCTGACTTGCTTGGGCAGACGTTGTTTGGTGTCACCCGCTGATTTGCACATGTAGGCTACAATATCTAGACCCCGAATATAAGACGACCCGTCCTTTACAACTTTTTTCGACGGAAAAAATACTCTTATCAGTCAGTGTATAAAATATATGTAGATATTGCGTGCATCGTTTAGGGATTTTTATTAAACATTTACTGTTTCATTCAGTGTAAACGTTAACACGTGTACACGTTCACCCTCTTACTCATTTATTTTGACATTCATCCATTCATTTTTACACACATCGGGTCATGAGCGGTGTCCCTAGCAACGGTCTGTGATATATAGCCTAACAACGGTCTGACTAATACAGAAATAACAGACATGGATCCGTTAAATAAACTGTAATATACAGCCATACAAGTAGGCTACAGTTTGCTGTCATACCGTAGTTGATGGACTTGTTGATGATCGCCCACGCAGCGTTTTGTGTCCCTAGGCAGTAGCCTACGTCGGTCCGTAACACACAACACACTCCGTTGCTAATCGTTAACTTAGCCTACTCAGGTATGACAACCTGTTTTCTGTTGACAAAACATTAAAATAATCAGAGAAGGCCTCTGTATGATCCATCTTCCTCTGATTTGATCGCTCTTGATGCGGCTTTCCACTGTTGACACCAGATCAGCTGTCACGTTCTGCCACCAGTGAAGCCCCGCCCACAACATACGTCATCAATGTTTATAAACATAGAAATGGTCTATTAGAGAGTGTCCGACTTTTAGGACTTTTAATGCACAATTTATAGACTGGATACTAGACAAACAAACTTGTGAGCACCCGTAGTCATGCTTAATCTGGGTCTTTCTTGTGTGTGCAGCTTTATGTCTATGGCCGGTGCGTGTGCAATAGTGTAGTCAGTGTGCAATCATGTAACCATGTTCAGTCTGGGTAAAGTAATCATATCTAGTCTGAGCGTGTGTAATTGTATGTTTTTATAACTCAACGAATCATGTCGAATCCTCCTGCAATCATGTAAATCTACTTGTTTTGTTATCTATCGGTCCTCTGTCTTTATGGACTTTTTATGTCAACTGTTGTCTTGTTTGGGGACTACAGATGAAATTTAGCAGCAGTGCTAAGTCCGGTGTATTTACAGTGAGTACTCATGTACTCAGTGTCCATTAATATGCACTGTCCCGTCTAAATAAACAAATAAATAAATCCGCCCTAAAGCGGTTGATCGCCTGTTTGACTCCTGACCAGTAACATCTTGACTGCATGTCATTGCCCCAGATAGTCTCCTACGTATCTGGACAGAGGTCACTTTCATACGAGCAGCGTCAGTTCACCGTTCCTGGTTCTGATCCGGTCCCTGATCTCCCTCCAGGTCTTGAACCTGTTCCTGTCCTTGCTGCTGAGCTCGGTCGCTGGAGGTCGTTTGTCAGCTCCAACAGAAGGACACAACAACTTGTCCAGAGCCGTGAATCAGATCAGAGGGTGTGCTGCTCGGACCAGGACCTGGGTCCTGGAGGATGTCGTGACTCTGTTTGGACAGAAAGAAAACCATGGCAACCGGGACCGGGGACATGAGACAGGTAGGTCTGTAGGGGCGGAGGTAGGTCTGTAGGTTGAGGCAGGTCTGTAGGTTCAGGTAGGTCTGTAGGTCTGTAGGTTCAGGTAGGTCTACAGGTTCAGGTAGATCTGTAGGTCTGTAGGTTCAGGTAGATCTGTAGGTCTGTAGGTTCAGGTAGGTCTGTAGGTTCAGGTAGATCTGTAGGTCTGTAGGTTCAGGTAGGTCTGTAGGTCTGTAGGTCTGTAGGTTCAGGTAGGTCTACAGGTTCAGGTAGATCTGTAGGTCTGTAGGTTCAGGTAGGTCTGTAGGTCTGTAGGTTCAGGTAGGTCTGTAGGTCTGTAGGTTCAGGTAGGTCTACAGGTTCAGGTAGATCTGTAGGTCTGTAGGTTCAGGTAGGTCTACAGGTTCAGGTAGATCTGTAGGTCTGTAGGTTCAGGTAGGTCTGTAGGTCTGTAGGTTCAGGTAGGTCTACAGGTTCAGGTAGATCTGTAGGTCTGTAGGTTCAGGTAGATCTGTAGGTCTGTAGGTTCAGGTAGGTCTGTAGGTCTGTAGGTTCAGGTAGGTCTGTAGGTCTGTAGGTTCAGGTAGATCTGTAGGTCTGTAGGTTCAGGTAGGTCTGTAGGTCTGTAGGTTCAGGTAGGTCTGTAGGGGCGGAGGTAGGTCTGTAGGTTCAGGTAGGTCTGTAGGTCTGTAGGTTCGGGTAGGTTCAGGTAGGTCTGTAGGTCTGTAGGTTCAGGTAGGTCTGTAGGTTCAGGTAGGTCTGTAGGTCTGTAGGTTCAGGTAGGTCTACAGGTTCAGGTAGGTCTGTAGGTTCAGGTAGGTCTGTAGGTTCAGGTAGGTCTGTAGGTTCAGGTAGGTCTGTAGGTCTGTAGGTTCAGGTAGATCTGTAGGTCTGTAGGTTCAGGTAGGTCTGTAGTTTCAGGTAGGTCTGTAGGTTCAGGTAGGTCTGTAGGTTCAGGTAGGTCTGTAGGTTCGGGTAGGTCTGTAGGTTCAGGTAGGTCTGTAGGTTCAGGTAGGTCTGTAGGTCCGTAGGTTCAGGTAGGTCTGTAGGTCCGTAGGTTCAGGTAGGTCTGTAGGTCTGTAGGTTCAGGTAGGTCTGTAGGTCTGTAGGTCTGTAGGTCCAGGCTGTTCTGTGTCTCTACCAGATGATGGTGTTGATTGTTCTGGTTCCTTCCTGTCAGACGTCGCCCTGGGCTTGACCTCTGTGACCTCAGACCGGCCGGGGTCAGAGGTCAAGGTCAACACACCTGAATGTGACGACGACGACAAAAAGCAACAAGTAAAAAACATTTATCAGCACAGATGACATCATACATAAACAACAAACAAACAGACATCAACAAACATGTTATTTGTTTGTTTCTGTTTGTAGGACGGAGATAAAGGAAACACACCTGAAGACTGCTGCTGCCAAGGTACGAGCACACACACACACACACACACACACACACACACACACACACACACACAGATACACATTCTAAGGGTCTGAGTGTGTGTTTAGTTTAGTTTAAAGCAGAAGTAGGCGAGTCGGTTTTTTGTTTTGTTGTTTTGTTTTGGCTAATGCTGCGTTCCAGGCAGGCTTTTGAAACCGTAAATTACAGCTTCAAGTCACAACTTACGACTTTGTAGCGTTCCAGGCAACCCACTCGTGTTTCTCCGACCTGTTTTACCTGTGAAAGTCACTATAACGGCCACTCGTAACTTCTGACCCGTGAACTCGTACCAGATCGAACTGGTACCACTTCACAGGTCGGAAAAACACCAGTTACGAGTTGCCTTGAACGCACCATAACGTCTTGTCAGCCGACGGAGTTAGCAGCCCCCGCCCTCGTCATGGATCTATTGGTCCTCGTCCCTAAGGTAAAGGTAAAGGTACTTTATTGGTCACATATACAGCTAGTACAGTGAAATTCTTTCTCTGCATTTAACCCATCCCTGAGGAGCAGTGGGCAGCCACGGTGCAGCGCCCGGGGACCAACTCCAGATTATGAGCCAGTGCCTTTGGTCAGGGGCACTGACTGGAGGATTAACCTAGCCGACATGTTTTTAGAGGTGGGGGAAACCGGAGCACCCGGAGGAAACCCACGCAGACACGGGGAGAACATGCAAACTCCACACAGAAAGGACCTGGGCGGCCGGGGATTCGAACCCAGGACCTTCTTGCTGTGAGGCAACAGTGCTAACCACTGTGCCGCCTACGTCACCACATTCAGGCGCATCCCTTGGCTGCACACACAGAGAGGACTGCCCCTTTATGCCGTTCTCTCTCCTCATTGGATAAAGGTTGTAGGATACAAGGAAAGTTTTCTCCTGGGCTCAGAGCAGAGCAGAGTGACTGACAGACCCGTGTTTCAGACCAAACACTCTATAGAAGTGATTGCTGTCGGAAGATACAACTATTTAAGACTTAGATTAACACAAAAATATCACTTACTTCTGCTTTAATAAGTTATTTGTATCAGAGATAATAAACAAAATAACATTAGTCATAGAAAATGAGAGGAGATTCTTTGTACTGGATTTATCTTAGTAGCTACTTTCCATCCGTCGTCCCTGGTCAGGTGAGTAAGAACAGTAAAAAGATAAAGATTGTCAACTTACATAAATCCTGTTACCATTCCAACGGCCCGCCTGCGGGCCCCCGGGGGGGTTTTAAACAGGGAGGTGTCATAGAGGATGTCACCAGTCACTTGAAATAGTCATGCCACATATCGTTGGAAAGCTAAAACTCTTGTGATTAAAGATATGCCGACCATTCCTAAATATAATCATCACAGCAACACTCGAATCAGACTATAAACATGCTAACAAAGTTCTTAAAAAGCCGATATAACTCACGATTTGTGTCAGGGCAGGCTCAGGATCACAGGGTTTCCCCACAAACTTGGTGTCGTTACATTCAGAAAAGTCCAGTAAATCCAATCCAGTAAAGTATTTAGTCCAAAACACACGGTTGTACCGGTAGATAGCCTCATCCCGCTGCTGCATCTTATGAAATTACGCATTGTATATCCAGTAAATCCGTTTATTTCTCCTCATAAGTCCGGCGTTTACATGAAAACAATGTTTATTTCACTTCACAAAATGGCGCTGCACTCTGAGCTTTCGATTGACAGCTCACTCGACCAATCACAAGCTCCCTGTCCCCGGCTGCCGCCTGCAATAGCGAATGAGTGGCTGTGTCTGTATGAGGAACATCCCCTCCGACAGCGCTGAATGGCTTCAGCCAATAGAAACCGATCCCGATGGCAACTGATGCATCGAATAGCCAATGAAATTCCGAAAAAAACGATGTGCTGCATTCACGGTCCCTGGGAAAAGGCAGCACCGCCATCTTCATGCGTAACTGTGCAAAAGCTGCACTTTGGCGCATGTATTGTTTCTCAATGGCAATTTTAGGAAAACGCCTAGATATACACTTAGAAAAACATGTGTAAAATACTAATTTTTAGCAGGATTGTTATCAAATTTGAACTGGGGCCAGGTAAGGCTTCATGCTGTGGTCCCATTGTGTTTTCCAGCTAAAATTCTCAGCTACACTCATCTTCAGGCATCTGATTGCAACAAAAAAATTCAGGCGAGAATAAAAACATTCTAATTCAGTGTGTTCCAACTTAGATTACTCAATGATAATAGCACTTATAGTGATTATTTCAGTTTGGGGAAAAACTTCAGAGTGTTACCTTTCAAAAGAGACCAAGCCCATCCATATTCTCCAAACAGTTCAAGAACAGCATTCAATTTACTTTGGGTACGCCTTGGATAGGCGAATATTACAGAATTTATAGGAGTGGTAAGAGGATAACAAAACAAACATCCATACACGTGCATGTACACACCTATACACACACGTCACAAACACTCAGGTATAAAACATATCTCAAACAGAAGGAAATAGGAACATAGAGTTATTAAAATACTACTTCATACTTTGAGAAAGTTTAAAATAATTTAGGCTTGAACCTGACATGACTGATTCCTTAGAATCCGGTTTTTCACTTCACATGAAAAAACGTTGAAGTCTGCACAGAGTTTCAGATGAGTTGGGAGATTGTTCCATGAGTTGACAGATTTAAAAGAGGAAGCAGACTGAGCAAAGGCAGAGCTACGTTTGGAAATGTCTGATCTTGACGATTGCGTGTTCAGAACGGAGTTTGACAACATTTTTCATTGAGAGAGGAGCAACATTATGGGTAATTTTGAAAACTAAACAGACATCAGAATACATCATTAAATTATCAAAGCTAAGCGTGTAATATTTGCTTTCTGTCTAAGATTTTCAGGCTTGTTTGAGAAGAGACCTGGTTGACAGATGCACCTGAGACCAACAGGACAAACAATAATTAAAATGAGACAGAATCATGTTAGAGGCTTCAACTGTTAATGAGTTCCTGATGTTTCTAAAGATCGACCAATTATATAACAATGTGTGGCTCATTTTCTTCGTGTCAGGTTGTTACCGTTGCTGTCGGTTCCTGGATGTAGACACGTCCCGGGGCTCAGGGAGGGTCTGGTCTAACTTCAGGAGAACGTGTTTCACCATCGTGGAACATAAATCCTTTGAAGCCTTCATCATCTTCATCATCATCCTCAGCAGTGCAGCTCTGGTGAACACACTCCTCATTAAAGCCTATTATTAGTACTGATTAGTTAGTAAATAGTCATCACGTCAGATCACTGAGCTGTGTGTGTGTGTGTGTGTGTGTGTGTGTGTGTGTGTGTGTGTGTGAACAGGCCTTCGAGGACATCCACCTGCAGCAGCGGCCCGTCCTACAGACGGTGCTGGTCCAGGCCGACCGGGTCTTCACCTTCCTCTTCCTGGTGGAGATGCTGCTGAAATGGAGCGGCTACGGACTCAGGAAGTATTTCACCAACGTCTGGTGCTGGATCGACTTCCTCATCTTGGCTGTAAGACCCTGATCAATGACTCTGATTATACCACCACTCCAACATCCCACCATTTAGACATACCACCAATCCCACATCCCACCGTTTAGACATCCCACCATTTAGACATACCACCGTTCCAACATCCCACCACTCCAACATCCCACCATTTATTCATACCACCACTCCAACATCCCACCATTTAGACATATCACCAATCCCACATCCCACCGTTTTGACATCCCACCATTTAGACATACCACCATTCCGACATCCCAGCACTCCAACATCCCACCATTTAGACATACCACCATTCCAACATCCCACCATTTAGACATACCACCATTCCGACATCCCACCATTTAGACATATCACCATTCTGACATCCCACCATTCCGACACCATTTAGACATACCACCATTTACACATCCCACCATTTAGACATCCCACCATTTAGACATACCACCATTTAGACATACCACCATTTAGACATTCCACCATTTAGACATACCACCATTTAGACATACCACCATTTAGACATTCCACCATTTATACATCCCACCATTTAGACATACCACCATTTAGACATACCACCATTTAGACATACCACCACTCCAACATCCCACCATTTAGACATATCACCAATCCCACATCCCACCGTTTTTACATCCCACCATTTAGACATACCACCATTTAGACATACCACCATTTAGACATTCCACCATTTATACATCCCACCACTCCAACATCCCACCATTTAGACATTCCACCATTTAGACATACCACCATTTAGACATTCCACCATTTATACATCCCACCACTCCAACATCCCACCATTTAGACATACCACCATTTAGACATACCACCATTTAGACATTCCACCATTTATACATCCCACCACTCCAACATCTCACCATTTAGACATTCCACCATTTATACATCCCACCATTTAGACATACCACCATTTAGACATACCACCATTTAGACATACCACCACTCCAACATCCCACCATTTAGACATATCACCAATCCCACATCCCACCGTTTTTACATCCCACCATTTAGACATACCACCATTTAGACATACCACCATTTAGACATTCCACCATTTATACATCCCACCACTCCAACATCCCACCATTTAGACATTCCACCATTTAGACATACCACCATTTAGACATTCCACCATTTATACATCCCACCACTCCAACATCCCACCATTTAGACATACCACCATTTAGACATTCCACCATTTATACATCCCACCACTCCAACATCTCACCATTTAGACATTCCACCATTTATACATCCCACCATTTAGACATACCACCATTTAGACATACCACCATTTAGACATACCACCACTCCAACATCCCACCATTTAGACATATCACCAATCCCACATCCCACCGTTTTTACATCCCACCATTTAGACATACCACCATTCCGACATCCCAGCACTCCAACATCCCACCATTTAGACATACCACCATTCCAACATCCCACCATTTAGACATACCACCATTCCGACATCCCACCTCAGGAAGTATTTCACCAACGTCTGGTGCTGGATCGACTTCCTCATCTTGGCTGTAAGACCCTGATCAATGACTCTGATTATACCACCACTCCAACATCCCACCATTTAGACATACCACCAATCCCACATCCCACCGTTTAGACATCCCACCATTTAGACATACCACCGTTCCAACATCCCACCACTCCAACATCCCACCATTTATTCATACCACCACTCCAACATCCCACCATTTAGACATATCACCAATCCCACATCCCACCGTTTTGACATCCCACCATTTAGACATACCACCATTCCGACATCCCAGCACTCCAACATCCCACCATTTAGACATACCACCATTCCAACATCCCACCATTTAGACATACCACCATTCCGACATCCCACCATTTAGACATATCACCATTCTGACATCCCACCATTCCGACATCCCACCATTTAGACATACCACCATTTACACATCCCACCATTTAGACATCCCACCATTTAGACATCCCACCATTTAGACATACCATCATTTAGACATACCACCATTTAGACATACCACCATTTAGACATACCACCATTTAGACATTCCACCATTTAGACATACCACCATTTAGACATACCACCATTTAGACATTCCACCATTTATACATCCCACCATTTAGACATACCACCATTTAGACATACCACCATTTAGACATACCACCACTCCAACATCCCACCATTTAGACATATCACCAATCCCACATCCCACCGTTTTTACATCCCACCATTTAGACATACCACCATTTAGACATTCCACCATTTATACATCCCACCACTCCAACATCCCACCATTTAGACATTCCACCATTTAGACATACCACCATTTAGACATTCCACCATTTATACATCCCACCACTCCAACATCCCACCATTTAGACATACCACCATTTAGACATACCACCATTTAGACATTCCACCATTTATACATCCCACCACTCCAACATCTCACCATTTAGACATTCCACCATTTATACATCCCACCATTTAGACATACCACCATTTAGACATACCACCATTTAGACATACCACCATTTAGACATACCACCATTTAGACATACCACCACTCCAACATCCCACCATTTAGACATATCACCAATCCCACATCCCACCGTTTTTACATCCCACCATTTAGACATACCACCATTTAGACATACCACCATTTAGACATTCCACCATTTATACATCCCACCACTCCAACATCCCACCATTTAGACATTCCACCATTTAGACATACCACCATTTAGACATTCCACCATTTATACATCCCACCACTCCAACATCCCACCATTTAGACATACCACCATTTAGACATACCACCATTTAGACATTCCACCATTTATACATCCCACCACTCCAACATCTCACCATTTAGACATTCCACCATTTATACATCCCACCATTTAGACATACCACCATTTAGACATACCACCACTCCAACATCCCACCATTTAGACATATCACCAATCCCACATCCCACCGTTTTTACATCCCACCATTTAGACATACCACCATTCCGACATCCCAGCACTCCAACATCCCACCATTTAGACATACCACCATTCCAACATCCCACCATTTAGACATACCACCATTCCGACATCCCACCATTTAGACATATCACCATTCTGACATCCCACCATTTAGACATCCCACCATTTAGACATCCCACCATTTAGACATCCCACCATTTAGACATCCCACCATTTAGACATCCCACCATGGCTGTTAGACCCTGATCAATGACTCTGATTATTACCCAGTTTGATGAGTGTGTCATTAGTTGACTGATAGTTGAGTGAGGTATGATGTCATCACCAGGTGTCTCTGATGTCATTGACCGTGGACGTGCTGGGAGGCTCAGTGGGGCTGATGCTGACGCTGAGGCCGCTGAGGGCCCTGAGGGCCCTGAGGGGCCTGTCTCGCTCCCACGGCCTGAGGGTAAGACACACCTGTCTCACCTGTCTCTGTCTCGCTCCCACGGCCTGAGGGTAAGACACACCTGTTTCTTGCATTAGTCTCAGAACTGAAGAAGCCTCTTGGATGAGGGGGTGAAACGTCTTCAAACAAGAGAAGAAGTGCAGGTGCTTTTTTACTAAAACTCCACAAGAACGACAAAAGTTACGCACTACAGTGTTAATAGGTACTTACCTTTTGGGGCCCCAATAGTCATGGGGCCCCAAGCAGGTGCTGAGTTGGCTCTCCCCCCTCACGTGAAACAAGCCCCTAGCCTAGCTGTTTTTAAAACACGTCTTAAAACGCACTTCTACTCCCTGGCTTTTAACACAGTTTGAAATCCTAATATTTTAGCAACTATGGTCTTATTATTTATTGGTTTTGCTGTTTTTTATCTGTTGTGCTTTTTTACTGAATGTTGATTTTGTTCACTGTTTTTTGTGTAAAGCACTTTGGTCAACTTGGTTGTTTTTAAATGTGCTCTATAAATAAATTGGATTGGATTGGATTATGCCTTGATCCGGCTCTGGAGACTCACCTGGTGTCTCTGTCCTGTCTGTCCTCCTCCTGATCACCTGTCTCACCCTCTGTTCTGTCTCTGTCTCACCCTCTCTGTCTCAACCTCTCTGTCTCCCCTGTCGGTCCCCAGACGGTGCTGCGGACCGTGGTCGTGTCCTTGCCGTCCCTGGCCGACATGCTGCTGGTGTCGCTGACCGTGTGGTTGATGTTCAGCGTGATGGGGGTGAATCTGTTTGCGGGGAAGTTCAGATACTGTTTCAACGAGACGTCGGAGGAGTTTTTCTCCAGCGAGGACGTGAACAACAGGACTGAATGTTTCCTACTGATAGAGGCCAACTACTCTGAAGTCAGATGGAGGAACTCCAGGTTACACTACGACAACGTGGGAGCTACGTTCCTGACGCTGCTGCACGTGGTCAGTCTGAGTGACATCACACAGGAAGTAAACAAACACAAGTGAGGTAGCTCATTGCAGTGAACACATCTTTGTGTGTGTGTGTTTGTTGTTGTCAGGCGACGTTCAGCCTCTGGAACGAGGTCATGCTTTCAGCAGTGGACACCCAAAAGGTCGGCGCACACACTAGATACATGTGTTTCACTGATTTCACTCACACAGCTGCTCCTACTAAACTAGTGTGTGTGTGTGTGTGTGTGTGTGTGTGTGTGTGTGTGTGTGTGTGTGTGTGTGTGTGCAGGTGGAGGACCAGCCTGCGTACGAGGCCAACCTGTACATGTACATGTATTTCATCCTCTTCATCATCATTGGCGGCTTCTTCACCTTCAACTTCTTCATCAGAGTCTTCATCGACACGCTGCACAAACTGAGACACAAGATAGGTGTCTGCAGAGAGAGAGGATGTGTGTGTGTGTGTGTGTGTGTGTGTGTTGGGGTGAGGGTAACCATGACAACAGGTGTGAACAGGTGTGTCATGTCTCTGCTCTGCTCTTTACTTTGGAGGGAAACATCTGTGGATGACGGAGGAGCAGCGCTACTTCTCCCTCGCCGTGAGGAGACGCTTTTACAGGACGACGCGTCCGTCTGCACCGCGACCTCAGGTGTGTTACTGACTTCCTGTCCAGGACTGACTTCCTGGAGGACAGGTGTGTTACTGACTTCCTGTCCAGGACTGACTTCCTGGAGGACAGGTGTGTTACTGACTTCCTGTCCAGGACTGACTTCCTGGAGGACAGGTGTGTTACTGACTTCCTGTCCAGGACTGACTTCCTGGAGGACAGGTGTGTTACTGACTTCCTGTCCAGGACTGACTTCCTGGAGGACAGGTGTGTTACTGACTTCCTGTCCAGGACTGACTTCCTGGAGACAGGTGTGTTACTGACTTCCTGTCCAGGACTGACCCCCAGTTCCAATCCGCCCCCTAAAGACTCAAGCCCTGAACCCTCACTGAATAAAGTGACGTCAGCTCTAAGTGACAGAGTGTGAGAGTGTGTGAGGGTCCAGATGCTGTAAACATGAATGGAACAGCACTTACCCACTCTCACAACACGTTACCTTGACAACAACATGTTGTTGACTCCGGTCTTGGGCCGATAATTTACCGTACTTTCAACGCGCACAAGGTGTGTGAGGGGGACGGACTCAAAACAAACTGTTCCCAGATCAGATCTGATCAAATGATCATCAATAATCACAAACTGCACGTTAATACTGACAGTAAACTGCTTCTTTTCTTTCTTTCTTTCTTTTTTTTGGCTCCAGTCCATTAACAATAAAGAGAGCGGCGGAGCTCTCTCTGACTACGTGTGGTAATTTACTTTTTTTTTTTTTAACACTTGCGTTCCGACGGCATCTCATGTGTTTGACTTCACAACGCTATGAACTGTGGGTAATTCCCCTACCCAAAGTCAACATCGGTGCTGAATTACGGTAAGGGGGCAGTAAGGGCTCATTCACTGACTCACTGACTTGGTGATCTGACAACGGAACGGCCCTCACACACTCACAGACTGAACCTGAACGCGCCTCTAAGTCAGTGAGTCCGTGAGGGGTCGGATTGGAATTGGGCCTGACTTCCTGGAGGACAGGTGTGTTACTGACTGTCATGCAACCAAAAAAATGGAGGTGAAGCACGCGATTCACTCATTCTGGGCACTAAATAGTGCTGGGGACCATAAACATTATCTTGGCTAACAATGTGGAACAATAAGGTGGATGCACTTCAAAAAACTGATTTCAACAAATGCACATGGCCAGGGTCTGCTAGCAAAACAGCGGAAAAGCAAGCAGACTTGCATAGTTCCTCTTTGATTAAACATTTGAAATCCCTAGTTTAATGTTACAGTGCTCTCACATTTCCATTGAAGGTAGCTACAGCTCCCCTCCCCAAGCACAGACTTCTTTCGGGGGGGAATCTAAAGGCAGAAGTGCTGGAACACTTCTGTCCTCCTTGTTTCTGTTTCTGCTGTTGTGCGTGGTTTTGTCTTTGTTCTCAACCCGGTTTACCTCCAGTTATTAGTTATTATTTATTTTTAGATATTTATAATCTGTTTTTATCGTATGTGTGTGTGACTGATTCTTCTGTGAGCAGTTGACCACACCTGAATTTCCTTTGGGATTAATAAAGTAAATCTATCTATCTATCTATCTATCTATCTATCTATCTATCTATCTGTCTGTCTGTCTGTCTGTCTGTCTGTCTGTCTGTCTGTCTGTCTGTCTGTCTGTCTGTCTGTCTGTCTGTCTGTCTGTCTATCTATCTGGTCCATCCATCCATCCATCCATCCATCCATCCATCCATCCATCCATCCATCCATCCATCTATCCATCTATCCATCCATCCTCCAGAACGCCTGCCGTGCTCTGCTGTTCGACCTGGTCACCAAACAGGCGTTCGAGGTCTTCATGGTGGTGGTCATCTGCCTGAACGTGTTGTCCCTGACGATAGAGACGTACGATGACAGCGAACACATGGAGATGGTTCTCTACTGGATGCACTTCACCTTCATCCTCATCTTCCTCACTGAGGTCATCGTCAAGCTCATCGCATTCGGACGCCACTTCTTCTCCGACGGCATCAACATCCTGGACTTCGTGGTCATTGTCCTTTCCATCTTTGGTTAGTGGGCCATGTGGTGATGTCATTGACCTGTCTGATGATGTCATGGGCCATGTGGTGATGTCATTGACCTGTCTGATGATGTCATGGGCCATGTGGTGATGTCATTGACCTGTCTGATGATGTCATGGGCCATGTGGTCAAAGTCAAAGTCAAAGTGTCTTTATTTGTCCCAAAAAGGGAAAATTGATTTGCAGCCAGGAAGATCCACACATTCAAACACATACACAAATAGACAACACCAAATAACATGTAACATATAACATATAACATTTCATGGGCAGATTAAAAGGACCTACTGCAAGATAAAATATGGTTAAAAAGTGCCAATAAATGGGGCGGTGTTTAGCTCAGTTGGTAGAGCACCCGCTCCATATGTTGAGGCTATAGTCCTCCCTGCAGGCGGCCCCGGTTCGAATCCCGCGTCGGACGGCCCTATCCTGCGTGTCATTCCCCTCCTCTCTGCCTCCTGTTTCCTGTCACACTCTCAACTGTCCTATCTAATAAAGGCATAAAAAGCCAAAAAATATACTTTAAAAAAAAAAAAGTGCCAATAATGTACACTGTACAAACAAATAAATAATAAACAGCAAGGGGCCTAAAGTGCAAATGCAACAGGTTACAACAGCCGTGAACAGTCTGTATATACATACAGTAGGCTACATACGATTAATGATCTACTGTTTAGCAACTGAATGGCCGTGGGGACAAAGGAAACCTTAAATCAGGCACCTTCCACCGACGGCCTGAGGGCAACAATACAAACTCAGACTGGAGGGGGTGATCTACACACTCCAGAGTCAAGGAAGACTTCCTGAGAACTTGCCTGCTGTACATATCACTAAGCTGATTTGATTCAGTCAGGTTTCCATACCAGGCCACCACACAGAACATAAGAACAGATTCAATGAAGCTTCTATAAAAGAGGGTCATCATCTCAGAACAGACTTTAAAAGAATACATTTTTCTCATTGCCGGTGCATATTCTCATTTGCCCAGGTCATAGTATTTCAAAGGAGGTTAAATGTAAAGCAACTGGACTTAGTTATTTGTCTAGGAAGACGTTTCACCTTCATCAGTTCATGTAGCATCTGACCAGGCTGGGACTGGTCCAACTATCTGGTGTGGAGACTCACTATTTAACCTTGTGTGGGCGTTCACAAGGGTGATGATGTCACTGGTTCCCTTTTGTGCTCTAAGTGCCAACGACAGTCGTTTAAAGGACTGTCTTTGTAGTGGAGCACATTAATGAAAAATCGTTCACTTTGTGGTACAAGCGCCAAATTTGGTACACAAGTGCTTTTGGACCTACTATCTCATAAAAGTACGTTGCCCACTTGAACAAACAAAGTGGCCACCATTTTTCAAGATGGCCGCCATTCGAAGTGGTTTGAAACAGCGTTTGAACTATATTTTGATTGAATAGTCCTATTCTGATGGTTTATACATTGAAATATGTGTTTTTGCACATGAGAAATACAACTCTGCATTTAGAAAATCAAAATTATTGAATATTATGATGATACAATGCGAATTAAATGAAAAAAACACTCACAAACTAGGGGCCCTAATTTCTTGGCGCAACTCAGGGTGGCGCAGCGAAGCGAGCCCTGACGCAGCTGGCGAAGTGGTATTATCGTCCAGTGCAACAAGGTGCGCAGCGGATTCGGTAAATTGGCAGACTGCTGTGCGCTGAGATGGGAGTGGTCGCGCAGCAGGGGGAGGTGTCGACAGATTCGCCGTGGCGCAGTGACAATTTGTTGCCGATAGACCGCGCGGAGAGTGCGCTGAAAGCTCGCCAGCTCCAACCTGGTCTACTCTCAGCGCAAGGCGAAGCGCAGCCAGCGCAGTGGCAATTTGACTGCCCAGCGCGCAGTGCAGACACGTCACCAAGACCCCACAGGCAGATTTCCACACTTCCAGGCACATTTAAATGCAATTAACAATAATCATAATAATAATAATCATCACAATAACCCCTATTTATTGTATCTGAATCAGCACATACACCTGTATCTATATAGATTGTCCCGTCACACTGATGGCAGATCAAAGGCTTGCGTAATGGAAACTCAGCCTGACTGAATTAACACAGATGAAACCAGGGAGGGACTGAGACAGCCGTGGATGTCCCAAGAGCAGGTGTTGACACTACACACTGTGCCGTTGCAGATTATCAGCTATTTATTTATTTATTTACTTATTGATTTATTAGGGGCCAGCGCCGCATCGTCACGCGACCATAACAAATAAAACTGAAATGCCTCCGTTACGCACAGCTGTTTGTTTATGCTGTGATCTGTGCACACGTGTTTAAATATAGGTTAGATAGATAGATAGATAGATAGATAGATAGATAGATAGATAGATAGATAGATAGATAGATAGATAGATAGACCTGCTCCCTCCTCCTCTCTCCTCCCTCCCAGACTACTTTTGCATCATCAGCCCGTGAGGTCTGTTCGCGCGACCGGACACTGCCAGCTTGGACCGGACCAGAACATCAGTTTCCTCCCGTCTCACTTGCTCTGACAGATTGAGAGCTGTTGCCCAGTAAAAAAAAACAAAAAACAAAACACACACACCCCTTTTCCATTAATAAAGACACTCATATTTAGTAACCTATATTTAAACACGTGTGCACAGATCACAATATAAACAAACAGCTGTGCGTAACGGAAGCATCACGGAGCGTCTCTCTTTTTCTTTTTTCTTTAGAATTTACCTGAGATGGAGATGTGAATATCTGCTCACTATGATGCCAGGCTGATTGTGGTTTGCTGTGAGAGATGATAGTTGATTTGTTTTCAGTTTTATTTGTTATGGTCGCGTGACGATGCGGCTCAATAAATCAATAAGTAAATACATAAATATAGCAGATAATCGTGTAGTGTCAACACAGCAGTAATCCATCCTCATCTTTCATCTGTGCAGCCTTTGATCTGTCATCAGTGTGACGGGACAATCGATATAGATGTGCTGAATGTCTATGCTGTAATCGGTTACACCCCGCCTTTCCGAAGCCCCGCCTTTCCGACAATAGACTTCCATTCATCGTAATAGCGGGGTTTTCTATTTTTTCTAAAGACCCCGCTACTCCGAAAAGGCTATTGGGGGAAACCCCCAGCGCGCAGTGCGCATTGATCCTTTTTTCCTTTTTGGGGTCAAACGGATCATGTGCATAATTAACTGCAAAACAAGCAAATACTTCATATTAATGACATATAACGTTCATTATGCTTCTAGCCTGTCTAGCCTCTACCTGGTCTTTTTTACTAAACTTAACCAACTCCTTTCTTCATTGCCTAAGCCCAACCAAAGCATCTCCCTCAGTCAGCTGTCAGTGCGAGCGGCGGCTGCAGCAGCCTCGCGCCCGTGTGAGCTCAAGCCGGCTTCAGCCGTGCTCGAGCGGAGCAGGGGGGGAGAAAAAGAAAAAAAGTGTATTTCTATTACTGTGTGGGAGATCTCCAACAACGGAGTCGGGGAGAAAGCAAGTGGGACAGATCTGCCCAGTCCCTGAGCAGCGCACGTTTCACAGACAAGCCACAAAGCAGAATGTAAACAACGTCACGCGGTTCAGCACCTTGGACAGCTGTGGGGGGGAGGAGGGGGTGTCGGAGTAGCGGTGTTTCGAAGTGGGGGTATTTCGGAACAGCGGGGTGTCGAAGTGGAGGGGTGTCGGAATGGAGAGCTGTCCCCGCTGTAATCTGTAGGTGCTGATTCACATCTTCTCTTCCACGGTGAAATCAAACGTCCGCCTTGCGCGCGCGGCGGATTTAAAGGCGAGGAGAGGAGCTCATTTGATTGGTGAAGATCTGACTCGGCTGTGTCAAACCCACTCCACGCCTTCTCTCCTCCCTCTATGCCATTTGCGCCGGTGGGAGGGAAGTAGGCGGGATGCGCTCCGCTGCGTTTCGAAGGAAAATCGCAATCTGCTCCTGACCACTCCCCGTTGGAGAAGCGAAGGCGAGGCGCAGGCCTGATCCGCTGCACCTGCACCTAGTTCACGAAAGTAGAGCCCAAAGACATTAGTTTCACTTAAAGCTTTTGGACCTGTAAGCTACTTGTAGGGGAGGCCACGTAGAGGCTGTCTTTGTCTCCCCCATTTTTTTTTTTTTTTTTTTGTATAGGCTATTTTTTTCTTTTTTTTTTTTTTTTTTTCTTTTAATTTTTAGATAACGGTATAAAAACACAGAAAAGGTGTCAAAGCATAGCTTTTGTATCTGTCTGACAGAGGCAACACTTGCTCCAGTCAGTTTTAGTAGCACAACTCAATGGATTATCGGCAGACATCTTATACAGTTGAAGGTCGAGGGATTATCCTTTTACCACCCAAACATACAAAATATCATAGCACATTGGAATATGGGATACAACTAGGTTCAAGTATCTGGTGCCCTACACCTAGCCCGATCGTTCATCCAGTGCCATAAATCCCGTGCGATCTGTACACCATCCAGGTAACTAAAGCCCCGTTACCCTTGGCTCGGCTATCCCGCGCTGGCACATCCTGTCAATTCAGGTGCGGCTATCTAACTACAATACTACAACTAACTAAACTTCTAGTTGAGTCTATACAGGGGCTTATTAGATAGCATTTGGGACACTAAAGTATACTACAACTACAGTGAGTACACCACTACAACAGTTAGTAAACTACAACTACAGTTAGTACACTACAAGCTGACACTGAACCCCATGCTGAGTCTCACAGCAGTGATGTCACCAGTGTGCCCTGGTTGTGCTTTGACATCACTCTTATAAAAAATTACTAACCAATAAATGTTGACCACAGAATTTTAATGAATTATCATTTATATTGCTAAATTAGTACTTTTATTTCAGTAAAGAACGCTTGTGTTGCTGTATGTGTGTGTGTGTGCGTGTGTGTGTGTGTGTGGTGAGTGACAGTCAAAAGTTTGGACACATTTTCACAAATGATTCACACAAAAAACACATCCCTCAGAATTCTGCAGATTTTCACTTAAGATCATTGCAGAAAACTGAAGAAAAAACGCGAAAACGCTACTTTTTAGTCATTTAATAGCCATTATCTTGAAAATTGGTGGCCATATTGGAATTCAATTGACACCATCGAGTTATTCCAGTCATAATACATTCATTTTGATGCTTGGATCATTAACATTCTTCTGTTAATTCAAGTTCTACCTCGAAAACCTTTTTTTGGCGTTTGACGAGGCGGCCATCTTGAAAACTGGCGGCCCTCTTGGATTTTCAGCTGGGCAACGTACTTTTATTAGAAGGTATGTCCTGGACATCATTTGTACCAAATTTGGTGCTTGTACCATGAAGTGAACGATTCGGCTCAAAAATGGACTTAAGCAGCCCCACTATTGATGGAAAGTTGGTTTCGACTTCGTTAGTGCCCTATTGTGTTATAACGACAGTCGTTGGAGTCACTTGCCAAATAACTAAGTCCAGTTGCTTTCGATTTAACCTCCTTTGAAATTTTTCTCATTGCTGTACTTTCTTTGTTGTGGAGGCAACGTGAGTGTCAAAACACAATTTATTGTCAACAACCACTCTCAAATATTTATAACTGTCCACCAGCTCAATCTCTGCACCTTTAATGCTGGTTAGTGCAGGACAAGGTGGTGATGTCATTGACCTGTCTGATGATGTCATCTCTGAAGGCTGAATATGCCCCTCCCCCTCTTTTTCAGGTCTGGTCGTGTCTGACTTGTTGGAGAAATATTTCGTCTCGTACACCCTCTTCGCCGCCCTCAGATTGGTCCGTCTGTGTCGCGTCCTCAGATTGGTCCGTCTGAGTCGCGTCCTCCCCGTCGCCTCGTGGCTCGTGGCCTTTGTGATGTCACTTCCTGCCCTCTTCAACATCTGCTGCCTCCTCCTCATCCTCATCTTCACCTTCTCCACCTTCGGCATGTTGAGCTTCGCCTACGTGAAGAAGGAAGTCCTGATCAACGACTGGTTTAATTTTGAGACGTTTAGCAGCAGCGTGATGTGTCTGATCTCCATGACGACGGTGACGGGGTGGGGGGGTCTGCTGAGCACCATGACGACCGCGCCCCCCGACTGCGACCCGGACCTGGAGAACCCCGGGCTGCCGGTCGGCGGCGACTGCGGCAGCCCGGTCCTCGCCGTGGTCTTCTTCACCTCCTACGTGGTCGTGGTCGTCCTGCTGCTCGTCCACATGTACACCGCCGTCGTCATGGAGACCTTCAACATGGACGACGCCCACAGCCTGAGCGACGGCGACCTGCAGATGTTTTATACAACATGGAAGGAGTTTGACCCCGATGCCTCAGAGGTCATACCGTACAGGTGAGTCTGGCCCAGGTGTAGAACCAGAACCAGATCTAGACTCCTCTTGTCCTCATGGCTGGGTCAAACTTTTAACTTTCAGTGGTTTCTAGTGGTCTCTGATGGTCTCTAATGGTCTCTAGTGGTCTCTGATGGTCTCTAGTGGTCTCTAGTGGTTTCTAGTGGTCTCTAGTGGTCTCTAATGGTCTCTAATGGTCTCCAATGGCCGCTAATGGTCTCTGATGGTCTCCAATGGTCTCTAATGGTCTCTGATGGTCTCTAATGGTCTCCAATGGTCTCCACTGGTCTCTAATGGTCTCTAATGGTCTCCGATGGTCTCTAATGGTCTCCACTGGTCTCTAATGGTCTCTAATGGTCTCTGATGGTCTCTAATGGTCTCCACTGGTCTCTGATGGTCTCTAATGGTCTCTGATGGTCTCTAATGGTCTCCACTGGTCTCTGATGGTCTCTAATGGTCTCCAATGGTCTCTAATGGTCTCCACTGGTCTCTAATGGTCTCTAATGGTCTCTGATGGTCTCTAATGGTCTCCACTGGTCTCTGATGGTCTCTAATGGTCTCCGTTGGGTTCTGCAGTCAGCTGTCGGACTTCTGCGACGCTCTGGAGGAACCTCTGAAGGTTCTGAAGCCAAACACCATCAGACGGATCGACAGGGATCAGTCTCTGCTTCCTGGAGACAAGATCCACTGGACCGATGTGTTGCAGGCCCTCGCTGCACAGGTAGCCCGCTTTTTAACTCTTATTTTTTATTTATTCCTTTATTTTTTATTTAGTTTTTTCATTGTAATTATCTGTTTGCAGGTGATCGGGGATTCGGTACAGATGGACGCCCTCAAAGACAGAATGAAAGAAAAGTTCAACTCATCCAAGGTTCTGTTCTCTTCTCTTCTATCCTAGGCTGCACTCACACTACTGATGTTTCAACAAATCATATAGTCATTTTAAAGCAGAGTTTATTTTTAAAAGGTGAGACTGAGTATGTTGTGAGTACATATGTGATGACCATGGTTTTCTGCAGGTGGCCCAGGAGCCAATCAGCAGCAGCCTGCGGGGGAAGCAGCAGGAAGTGGCCGCCACAGTGATCCAGAGAGCCTTCAGGAAACACCGGGCTGAACCGGCAGCTGGCGCTTCAGGTGGGCAAGGCCACCCTCACCAAGACTGACCTCCCCTCTGTTCCCATGACGACACCTCCTCCCTCTCTACATGGTGGGACTGAGCCCAGACCAGTTCCTGAACCACAGAGGACTCGAACCAAGAACCTGAAATCACTTTTTACTCATGATGTGTTTCCATCATTAACCCTAACCTCATATTATTCCCTGTGGTTTTTAAACTGAACCTCAGTCCAAATACTTATTAACCTACATTATAAGCTAACCCGCTAACCCATTAGCTAACAGCTAACCCATTAGTTAAAGGGTTGACAAAATGTTGAAATATCCCTTTAACAGCTAACCCACTAAGAACAGTGTCCTGCAGAGACACACACTGTACTCACATTATTTTAACAAGAAAAGAACATCCATCCTGATACTAACTGATCATCTAATGACAATATTGATTGATGATCTAATCCTAATAACGATTGATCACGGCTCCAATGTAACTGGCGATGATCCTGTTGCCTGGTGACGTGTTTACACTGATGTCACTTCCTGTGTTTGTCATTGTTGTCACAGTCTACCTGTGTGAAATAAAGCACTATGCAGTCATTATTACAGTCCAAGTCATTGTCTCGCTGCTCTGAGGTCGACTAACTAAGTAAAGCTGGCTCAGCCTTTATGTGCTATTCATCCTACACGTTACCTAGGTAACCTCATCCTACACGTTACCTAGGTAACCTCATCCTCTGTTCTCTGAGGATTAACTCCGGTCCTTTATTTCTACTCCATGCAGAACCAGATTACAACAGCAGGTGTCAAGAGTTGTCCCATTCAGGACGGCGTCCCTGTAGACTCGGCTGTTTGCCTTGTTGACTCAGATCTCAGCTGCTTCAACAGACTCGGTCTCTAACAGACTCGGTCTCCAACAGACTCGGTCTCTAGCAGACTCGGTCTCTAGCAGACTCGGTCTCTAACAGACTCGGTCTCCAACAGACTCGGTCTCTAGCAGACTCGGTCTCTAGCAGACTCGGTCTCTAGCAGACTCGGTCTCTAGCAGACTCGGTCTCTAACAGACTCGGTCTCTAGCAGACTCGGTCTCTAGCAGACTCGGCCTCTAACAGACTCGGTCTCTAACAGACTCGGCCTCTAACAGACTCGGTCTCTAACAGACTCGGTCTCCAACAGACTCGGTCTCTAACAGACTCGGTCTCCAACAGACTCGGTCTCCAGCAGACTCGGCCTCTAGCAGACTCGGCCTCCAACAGACTCGGTCTCTAACAGACTCGGTCTCTAGCAGACTCGGCCTCTAACAGACTCGGTCTCTAACAGACTCGGTCTCCAACAGACTCGGTCTCTAACAGACTCGGTCTCCAAC
The DNA here is from genome assembly GCF_045865225.1 of Trachurus japonicus. Taxonomy (NCBI): domain Eukaryota; kingdom Metazoa; phylum Chordata; class Actinopteri; order Carangiformes; family Carangidae; genus Trachurus; species Trachurus japonicus. The sequence continues at coordinate 38,838,726 of NC_140912.1, read as the reverse complement.
AGACTCGGTCTCCAACAGACTCGGCCTCTAACAGACTCGGTCTATAACAGACTCGGTCTCCAACAGACTCGGCCTCTAACAGACTCGGTCTCCAACAGACTCGGTCTCCAACAGACTCGGTCTCCAACAGACTCGGTCTCCAACAGACTCGGTCTCTAACAGACTCGGTCTCTAGCAGACTCGGCCTCTAACAGACTCGGTCTATAACAGACTCGGTCTCCAACAGACTCGGTCTCCAACAGACTCGGCCTCTAACAGACTCGGTCTATAACAGACTCGGCCTCTAACAGACTCGGTCTATAACAGACTCGGTCTCCAACAGACTCGGCCTCTAACAGACTCGGTCTCTAGCAGACTCGGTCTCTAGCAGACTCGGCCTCTAACAGACTCGGTCTATAACAGACTCGGTCTCCAACAGACTCGGTCTCTAGCAGACTCGGCCTCTAACAGACTCGGCCTCTAACAGACTCGGTCTATAACAGACTCGGTCTCCAACAGACTCGGTCTCTAACAGACTCGGCCTCTAACAGACTCGGTCTATAACAGACTCGGTCTCCAACAGACTCGGTCTATAACAGACTCGGTCTCCAACAGACTCGGCCTCTAACAGACTCGGTCTATAACAGACTCGGTCTCCAACAGACTCGGTCTCCAACAGACTCGGCCTCTAACAGACTCGGTCTCCAACAGACTCGGTCTCCAACAGACTCGGTCTCCAACAGACTCGGTCTCCAACAGACTCGGTCTATAACAGACTCGGTCTCCAACAGACTCGGTCTCCAACAGACTCGGTCTATAACAGACTCGGTCTCCAACAGACTCGGTCTCCAACAGACTCGGCCTCTAACAGACTCGGTCTATAACAGACTCGGTCTCCAACAGACTCGGTCTCCAACAGACTCGGTCTCCAACAGACTCGGTCTCCAACAGACTCGGTCTCCAACAGACTCGGTCTATAACAGACTCGGCCTCTAACAGACTTGGTCTCTAGTCTTGTAGTTCCACCTGAGTCTGCAGGGGGGCGCTGCTGCCCCACGTTCACCACGCGAGCGTACCTATGTCCCCCGATCGGGGAATCGGGAATCAGGACTCTCTTTTTCATAGGATAGTTTATAGGACCCTCTGTTATCTGGCCTGTCTAGCCTCTACCTGGTCTTTTTACTAAACTTAACCAACTCCTTTCTTCATTGCCTAAATGGGACAATTCCACTTCTCACTCAAACTCACAACTCAACTTCTCAAAAATAGGCAAAAATCTGCAAAGTCACAACTCCACTTCCAGATATGGGACCAAAAACTGCAAGTTCCCCGGGTTATTTTGGGGGAAAGCGGGGAACATAGGGATGATCCCTTCACCACGTGCTCTCTGCACCGTTGTAGTTACCGTGTGTGTTACTGTTGTAGTGTGTGGACTCTGAAGTGAAAACAACTGATCTCAAGTCATTTTTATTCAGTTTTGGTTTCTTATAAAAACATCAAAGTAGAAAAAGTGATTGGATTACAACACAGTGAAACCATAGTAACAGACGTGAACACAATGAAACCATAGTAACAGATGTGAACACAGTTGGGCCACAACTCTTCTTGTTTAGCTCCAGACTGGACCTGGTGGTGTGTTGCTCTGATTGGAACTTCGCTGATTAAACATCAACTCAAGTATTTTTGTTGTCCAGTCAACTGTATTGAACTTAGGATTCTGAAAATGGGTCAAATCCTTTCTTTTGTGAGTAGTAGTCTAGCTGTGTAAAAATATTTAACTCAAACTTAATATTTGACCCTTATTTCAGAGTTACCTCTGTCTGTCTGTGCATTGAGGCAAAATATAAGCTGACCATACAACACAAGAAAGGTGAAACTAACTCCTATTGGTTCATAATGGTAGCAGCCTGTTGTACAGTAGGGCCTGTTGATCATCTATACACAGAGAGAAAAAGGTAACTCTAGTTACTGTGTTCTCTTGTTGTTTCACTGCAGTTTTTGGGAGTTACTGTGAAAACCACCCTCAGATATAAATATATCCCCAATAAGAAAACGTTGAGGTCAGATATTTATCCATTTATCCTAATCTTTAATGTCCCAAAAATGACTAAATCTCATTTTTGACAAAAAAATGAGTTACCCCTTTCTTGCATTGTAGGGCAGTGTAGACGGTGGCCTTGTGGCTGGTCTGGGGTCAGTTAGAACAGACAGGTGCTGTAGACAGTAACTTTGTGGCTGGTCTGGGGTCAGTTAGAACAGACAGGTGCTGTAGACAGTAACTTTGTGGCTGGTCTGGGGTCAGTTAGAACAGACAGGTGCTGTAGACAGTAACTTTGTGACTGGTCTGGGGTCAGTTAGAACAGACAGGTGCTGTAGACAGTAACTTTGTGACTGGTCTGGGGTCAGTTAGAACAGATTGTGACTGGTCTGGGGTCAGTTAGAACAGACAGGTGCTGTAGACAGTAACTTTGTGACTGGTCTGGGGTCAGTTAGAACAGACAGGTGCTGTAGACAGTAACTTTCTGGCTGATCTCCTGCAGCAGCTCCTTCACCGCCGCCTCCAGCTCCACCAGCAGCTCGGCCTTCAGCTCCAGAGTCTGTTGGTTGTCTCTGTAGGAGGTCTCCAGACCTGCAGGGACAGGAAACACACAGCTGGTTAGCCCCACACGTTAACACACAGCTGGTTAGTCGACACGTTAACACACGGCTGGTTAGCCCCACACGTTAACACACGGCTGGTTAGCCCACACGTTAACACACGGCTGGTTAGCCCACACGTTAACACACGGCTGGTTAGCCCACACGTTAACACACGGCTGGTTAGCCCACACGTTAACACACGGCTGGTTAGCCCACACGTTAACACACGGCTGGTTAGTCCACACGTTAACACACAGCTGGTTAGCCCCACACGTTAACACACAGCTGGTTAGTCGACACGTTAACACACAGCTGGTTAGTCCACACGTTAACACACGGCTGGTTAGTCCACACGTTAACACACAGCTGGTTAGCCCACACGTTAACACACGGCTGGTTAGTCGACACGTTAACACACAGCTGGTTAGCCCCACACGTTAACACACGGCTGGTTAGTCGACACGTTAACACACGGCTGGTTAGCCCACACGTTAACACACGGCTGGTTAGCCCACACGTTAACACACGGCTGGTTAGCCCACACGTTAACACACGGCTGGTTAGTCGACACCTTAACACACGGCTGGTTAGCCCACACGTTAACACACGGCTGGTTAGTCCACACGTTAACACACAGCTGGTTAGCCCCACACGTTAACACACGGCTGGTTAGTCCACACGTTAACACACAGCTGGTTAGCCCCACACGTTAACACACAGCTGGTTAGCCCCACACGTTAACACACAGCTGGTTAGCCCACACGTTAACACACGGCTGGTTAGTCGACACCTTAACACACGGCTGGTTAGTCGACACGTTAACACACAGCTGGTTAGTCGACACGTTAACACACGGCTGGTTAGTCGACACCTTAACACACGGCTGGTTAGCCCCACACGTTAACACACAGCTGGTTAGTCGACACGTTAACACACAGCTGGTTAGCCCCACACGTTAACACACAGCTGGTTAGTCGACACGTTAACTCACGGCTGGTTAGTCGACACGTTAACACACAGCTGGTTAGTCGACACCTTAACACACGGCTGGTTAGTCGACACCTTAACACACAGCTGGTTAGTCGACACCTTAACACACGGCTGGTTAGTCGACACCTTAACACACAGCTGGTTAGTCGACACGTTAACACACAGCTGGTTAGTCGACACCTTAACACACGGCTGGTTAGTCGACACGTTAACACACAGCTGGTTAGTCGACACCTTAACACACAGCTGGTTAGTCGACACCTTAACACACAGCTGGTTAGTCGACACGTTAACACACAGCTGGTTAGCCCACACGTTAACACACGGCTGGTTAGTCGACACCTTAACACACAGCTGGTTAGTCGACACCTTAACACACGGCTGGTTAGTCGACACCTTAACACACGGCTGGTTAGTCGACACCTTAACACACAGCTGGTTAGTCGACACGTTAACACACAGCTGGTTAGCCCACACCTTAACACACAGCTGGTTAGTCGACACCTTAACACACGGCTGGTTAGTCGACACCTTAACACACGGCTGGTTAGTCGACACCTTAACACACAGCTGGTTAGTCGACACGTTAACACACAGCTGGTTAGCCCACACCTTAACACACAGCTGGTTAGCCCACACCTTAACACACGGCTGGTTAGTCGACACCTTAACACACGGCTGGTTAGTCGACACCTTAACACACAGCTGGTTAGCCCACACCTTAACACACAGCTGGTTAGTCGACACCTTAACACACGGCTGGTTAGTCGACACCTTAACACACGGCTGGTTAGTCGACACCTTAACACACGGCTGGTTAGTCGACACCTTAACACACGGCTGGTTAGCCCCACACGTTAACACACGGCTGGTTAGTCGACACGTTAACCAGCTTTTTAATTCTTGTAAAATCTTTATTTGTTATTGAGTGAGAGAGATGATGTCAGTGTGATGTCAGTGTGATGTCAGTGTGATGTCATACCTTTGAGCAGCTGCAGCTTGGCGCTGGCTTGCAACAACAGCCCTTTGGCTTCCTGTTGTAGTGACTCCGCCCTCTTCTTGGCCTCTGCGACGCCCCCGGCCTTCTGACCAATCAGCTGGCCCACAGCGGAGTACTGCTCCCTCAGGTCCGAGTCCAGGTCCTAAACACAGCAAGGCAAGGCAGTTTTATTAGTATAGTCCATTTTTACCACCCTAACCCTAACCCACAAAGGGCTTTACATCCCATAATAACAACATCCTCTGTCCTTAGACCCTCACATCCACTGAGGAGAAACTCCATGGAAACCCTTTTAACAGGGAAAACCAGGAGAGCAACACATTACAGAAACCTCTTTCCCACCGCTAACAACCGGCTTCTGGCGGCTCACCGCCCCACGTCGCCCACGGCAACGACTCTGCACTCGACACGCGTTTTAATGAGCTTGGCTCTGATTGGCTGGCGGTGGTGGCAGCTCGCGGGCGGGAGATCAGACCCATATGCCGATTGTTAGCGGAGCGACCTGCTCATCTCAGTGGGAAACAGAAACTCAAAGGGTGCGTTCCGATCGACCTTTAGTTCCCTGAGCAGTGGACTACACAGGGTGTGCCGCCATGTTAAGTGTGGTTCCAAACCGCAGGGAGCAGTTTGAAGGGAACTGTGAACTGTGCAGGGAGGGAGTGAACAACGGTTCCTCACTTCGCCCAGTTCACCGGATGTTGACAACCGATATTACCCATCAGCCATTGCGGTCCGTTTACGTGCGTTACGTAAATTGGCAGGGCTAACGGTTACCTGTCTAACTTTAATAACTCAGTGACTCAATAAACGGTCCATGAAAAAATATTTTTTCCGGCGAATATCTTAGTTACAACCTGATTGAGCTAACAAGAGTAGTTTCATGTCGTGTCCCACAACGGGAGGGTTTTAACAGCTGACGTCCTGTTAGCTTAGCTGCGTTAGCTTAGCTGCCGCCGTTAGCTTAGCTACCGCCGTTAGCTTAGCAACAGCCGTTAGCTTTCCTGTCAGCTGAGCCACTGATGCTTTCTACACATCCTGATACCCCCAAACTGAATAAATACCACGCATTGTAACACAAAACTGCTTTGCTTGTGCACACAGAAATACCGTATTGATCCGAATATAAGACGACCCTGAATATAAGACGACCCCCCTTTTTCAAGACCTGTCTTTGGAAAAATACCTTTTTCAGACAAAATCAAAGAAAAAATTAATCTTTTTAAAATCATGTTTTCAGTATCTGTGAAATGACGTTCTGGTAGATTGTAGCGCCCACTCTCTGAATGTGTGTAGGTGTGTGTCCATCTCTCTTGCGCTCTGTTTACACAAAAAGGCACACGCATCAATTGCGGTGTTTTATTTTGAAAATTGTTTTGATTTTGAAAGTTGAGCGGATTCTCTCGTGTTTCTTTGTTTGACCTGCCCGGCTTGACGCAATCACTCGCAGCTCGCGCACAAAATAGACCAGACACCGAAACGATTGCTGCAGGACGTCTGGTGTGAACGAGACAATCTTTTAACATGAACCCCGAAAGGAAACTGGCTCAGCTTCTCGGCGCTTCGCAGCTATTCGGCGCCTCCGCGTCCGGTGTGTCCGGTGTGTCCGGTGTGTCCGGTGTGTCCGGTGTGTCCCTGTCCCCGGCGACAACGCGGCCGTAGCCACTGTGATATGACGACCCCGCCCCCGGAGGAACTGTGAAGGAGTCAGCTGTGATTAAAATGACCTAAACCGAGCCGAGTTGAGCTGTAACTGTGTGGCAGCGCTCTGCTGTGTGGCGAAGGGGCAACACACACACACACACACACACACACACACACACACACACACACACATACACACCAATAGGGGTAAGAGGGGACCTGTCAGGCCAAGCTGCCAAGAGGGGTCTTATGTTTCTGCTTATTTCGAAAAACCAAAAATGGAATATAAAATTGACTTTTAAGGTGTTTTACCATAATATTACTGAAAATGTGACTTTTAATTATTTTTAAAGAAATTGCCAAGAGGGGACTTGGATCACTGAGCGACATTTACCTATCAAAGAGTGGACCTCCACATACTGCAGTGGAGCTGTCTGCACCCATTCATTCACCTAATGACCCATTCACCTAATGAGTCTTTGTTTACAACAATGACTTTCTCAGTTTCTTTCAAGAATGGATAATATAACTTGAGAGTTATCATTACTTATTTTAAAGTCTCTGTAATACAAATTATATGTATATGTATATATATATATCCCTCTATGGTACGGCGTTGCCATATGGCAACAAACCCATTTTAAGCCTTCTACACACAGACAATACATCCCCAGTTATGTTGCAATGCATTAAAAGAGAGGTGGGGTTCTAAGTAAACCAATAGCAGTGTTTAAATATGTTACATGACCCACTGGAGGCCATTTTGAAGCCCTTTTCTGCAGACGTCTTCACAGGGAGGAGCCTCGCCATTTGACCCCTCAAAAATGATCTAAAAAAGTGTTTTAATGACATTTTTCAACTGGGAAAAAAATATATACTCAATAATAGATTAGTTAAGTTCATTATTCTGTAGGTTATTGCACTGTACTTAATCATTAAATATTAGAAAATTGTTAAAATGTGTATGTTGCCATATGGCAACACCGTACCATTATGAATTGCTAGCCTGGCATGTTGATAACATTTTGTATTTAGTTATAGGCCTAAATTCTTCAAAATAATATTGTAAACTTTATGGACTCAGGCTCCACAACCATGTAGAATCATTTAGTTACTTTTTCAGGTCCATCAATTTGACAGATACACATTTGACTGTTGTAGTAAAGTTAACAGCAATTGCATTCAGTGTTGAAGAATATGAGCAGCTGGCAACATAGCAAGGACAGAGTGAAAGATGAAGACAGTGAGAATGATGAAGGCTATGGGACAGTGGAGACAGCGAGGGCAGTGGAGACAATGAGGACAGTGGAGATGGTGAGGACAGCGAGGATAGTGAGGGTAAAGTGCAGTGAAAAATGTCTTTTTAAATGGTTTTTACTTTCAAATGAGATGCATTCTTAACTGTTCAGGCTATTGGGGATTGTTGAGACTATAACATGAGTTTTAAAATAAATGTTATTACTATTTTAGACAAAACTATTATTTTCATTACTTTCCACTATCGTACGGTGTTGCCGTATGGCAACGAACCCTAAAAACTACTAAAAAAATAATATTTTTTGAAAATTTCTCTTGATTATGTTTAATTGGTCTATTTTAAGACAAAAAAACACCCAAAACATTTTTTTACCAACTGGGATCATAATGCGTACCATAGAGGGATATATATATATATATATATATATATATATATATATATAATCATGGCCACATTTGAGAGTAAATATTTTTATTGAATTGCATGCAATTCAGAAGTAACATGGCTGCATGCACTAATATCAAGTTCTGCAGTATAAGCAACAACATTTACTTAAAACCAGCTTTAATGAATGAATTCCTTTTTTCTTAACAAAGATAATTTGCTTGTCTGTCTTTACTCATCCATAAATGTGTTGCCTCTGTCATTCTTAGCAGTCCAAGAGGGGACCTACTATCATCTCAATTTTAAATAGTCAAAATGCTCCATACATCTGGTTTCAACCAATTACAGTAATAGGAAATACATTAATATGTAATATGTATGAATAAGAAAGAAATAAGCAAAAGTGATCATTCTTAAGATAATGTTTTTCATCAAAACTTAACACAAACATTTCTAATAAAGTAGCACCAATAATGTTGTCATTATTTTTAAATGTAGGGTGTACTACTGCAACACACATTTCTACAGTCTATTAATTTTTCCCCTACAAGAGTTTTATACTCCTTGACTGCATTGTTGTTATAGGAAAAATATTTGAATTAAACCAAGGGTTTTAGGTCACATTTAATGTACTTGCATCATGAATCTGTATTTATGAGGATGTATTTCATTTACTGTTTTACATTACAGAAAAAGGTCCACACTTGGTTCATATGGAATGACAGGGGTCCACAGTTGGTTGGTGCATAATGATACAAGTGCCCACTTAGTTAGCATGAAGTGAAATACACACTCCATCATGTATGAATAAGAAAGAAATAAGCAAAAGTGATCATCCGTAAGAGAAATTTTTCATCAAAACCTAACACAAACATTTTTAATAAAGTAGCACCAATAATGTTGTAATTATTTTTAAATGTAGGGTGTACTACTGCAACACACATATCTACAGTCTATTAATTTTTCCCCTACAAGAGTTTTATACTCCTTGACTGCATTGTTGTTATAGGAAAAATATTTGAATTAAAACTCAGGGTTTTAGGTCACATGAATCTGTATTTATGAGGATGTATTTTATTTACTGTTTTACATTACATAAAAAGGTCCACACTTGGTTTATATGGAATGACAGGGGTCCACAGTTGGTTGGTGCATAATGATACAAGTGCCCACTTAGTTAGCATGAAGTGAAATACACACTCCAGTATGGGTGGATAAGCAGAAATGAGAGAAATTGCTAAGTTTTAAGATACATTTTTAATCTAAATTTAATACAAACATTTCTAACTATTAATACACACAACACACATGCACAAACACATGCAAACTCACATATTTAGACTAAAGTAGCACTGGTGAAGTTGTCATTGTAGTTTTTTTTAAACATGGGATGTACTGTGAAAACTCAATGGCAACCTATCAAGATACTTAAGGGAATATTTCAGTTATTGACATTTATGGCTCAACAATAAAACATGTATGGGAAAATAAAGGAGGCGCTGGGGGGTCATCAGTTTGTCTGAGATACAAGGGATAATTCTTCTAGAGGATGGATTAACCTCACTAAGTAATATGATATACCACTGCAACACACCTTTCTACAGTCTGTCAAGTTTTTGACTTAATGAAGTTTCATACTCCTTGACTGCATTGTTGTCATGGGAAAACTACTTTAAATAACTAAACTCAGGATTCAACATGGTCTGATGGCCCAGAGCCACAAAGTGTTATTCTGTAGTCACCTAATGTCCCATATAGATGAAGCTCTGTGGTGGCCACCTATTGTCACTCTTCTACTTTTTAACAGCACATGGTTTCAATCAATTTTAATGTACTTGCATTCTAAATCTATATTAATAGGGATGCATTTTACTTATTGTTTTGCATTGCAGAAAAAAAAGGTCCACACTTGGTTTATATGGAATGACAGGGGTCCACTGTTGGTTGGTGCATAATGATACAAGTGCCCACTTAGTTAGCATGAAGTGAAACACACACTCCATCATGTATGAATAAGAAAGAAACAGCTCCACGTTACACTTGTTCCAGGCTCTGCCCATCGTTTTTCTCTAGAAATAGAAACTTTTTCCAACTTTTTTATCTCCGTAGCGATCGCACTCGTCTTCTCCTTCTTCCTCACCTCTTGCTCTGATCTACAGTCTCATTCATTCTACACATCCCAGAAGCCCCAAAATTACTCACAGTGTGGGCGACAGCGTCCCCATTTACCAGCCGCAGAAAACTGCGTTTGATGTATATGTACGTCAATGGCACTCAATGAGTTAAGTGGGAGGTACACAATAAATCTAATTCTAATCAAATTTATTTTGAAAACAAATAGTAGAATGGTAATCTGATTCAGTGATTAATTTGTTACACATTTGGGTTGCTTCCTAATGATTTTTTGATGTTTTAGTACCCAGCTAAACACAAGTGTGTATATTCCTTACTATCTACAGTATGTATGTGCCTTGTAGGCACTTTACTTGCAAGTGTGTGTATGCAGTGTTTTATAAATCTGAATATTTTTTGTCACATCACATCTACCCCGACACTTTAGAGCGCTTCTGTCTCGACGCCGTGTTTGCCTTCGTTCTGACCTGAACACGGCATTTGTTGTTTGGGTTAGAAACATGCACATTTGCAAAGGAAAAAAAGCAAAATCGATTAGCGGAATCATTAAGCAGGCACGCACACAATCCCAAGGAAATGATCACGTGGGAACCAGTTCTGAAGAGGAACCGGTTCTCAATTCCCACCCATAGACTTCAGTCTATGATGTGGACACAAGCATTCCTCTACATTGAAGTAGTGAAGTCATCAACACTCATGTATTTCACAGATCCTAAACCCATTACACACATAAAGATTCTCTAAATTTCAACCAATTTTTTTTATCTGTGAAAGACCCCACACATGAAGATAAAAAATCTGTGATTGAACAGTTTTGATCGTATTGTGTGTGGTGTGCTGTGATATTCCAAACACAGCTCACCACACACATTAAGATTTTTCAGAATCTTGACCCTCCGGTCAGAAAACTCAGAAAGAGATCCGTATTGTTGTAGCTACTCTTTCGGGTCTATTTCCGGAATGGACAATGAGAGCAACGTCATTTTTTTAAAATGAAAGCGGGACACTTCAGCCTTTACAACGATACCATCTGTGTGTGTCTGTGTGTCTGTGGCTTTGGACGCCGAGCAGTAAAGCGGCTGTGAGCGGCGGTCACATGATCGTTTAAACATTGCCGGCTCTTGCCGGCTATGATCGCTACCGTCTTTGCTATCGGCTATCAGGAAATCTCCCGTGTATGCGTGAATGTCTGTGTGAACCTCATGTAATGCCAGGGCTGCACCGTGGCTCTCTGTGAGGTTGCCGGTGTTGTGTCGAGAAGTGGCTTGCCGCAAGCAGCATGCAGAGCTTGGCAAGCAGGCACTTCTCAGCACAACACCAGCTTTCCACACGCAAGATGACTTTTGATTCGTAAATATTGAACATGTTTTATATTTACGATTATCGGCGCCGAACATTTTCCGAGGCGATTGTTGTGAGAATTTTGACTCTTAACACACCACACACTACAAGAGAATCTCATAAAATAATCTTAAAACTTTAGGATAATCGGCCGATTTTTGTCTTTGGTCGGAAGGGGGAAAATCGGGGCAAAATCAGCCGGATTATCTTTATGTGTGGTAGGCTTAACTCTACCTCCACTCTCCACTCTAAATGTGGAACTGGCTTCTGAGAAGTGAGTGAAGTGAGTGAGGGCTTTAAATCTGTGCCAGACGACTTGTGTCAGTCCTTGACTGTCGGCAGTGTGGGGGATGGTTTCTTGTAGCTGACGATGGTCGTTAGCAACTCTGAAGGGCAACCTGGAAAAGACTAACATCCTTCAGCCAAGATCTTATATCCAAATTAGACTAACAGACAATGGAATTCCCCAGTCCTAGGTTGGCCATGTGCTACACACCTATGGACTTCTGTGGCAACTGTAAAGAGTGGGTGTCCCAGCAATAATCCACCCTGTCAAGTCTTTGATGAGTTTTGTAAAGGTGTGTGATGCCTTGTGATCAGTATAATATTTTGTCAGCCTTTATATGATCTACCATTGTGTGCCAGTAGAAATGTTGTCTGAAATTAGGATTAATCAGATTTCCAGAGATACAGGGGATAAATCAGCTATAGTGGATGGAATAACTCCAAAATACCCACTGTTGAACTACTGCAACACACATTTTTACTTACCAAACTATTAGCTCTACTGGAGTTCATGTATACCTGTCTGAATATTTTTGGTCCACAACAAAAATGAAAACTAAAACTAAATTTGTGTTTTTTTTTCCTTCTGTATATTACACACTGTATCACATAGTCATTCACATCTATAGATGAAATTGGTGTATAAATTGAAGCCTAATTTAAATTTGTCAAAAGGTACAGGATTGGCACAGGATCAGAGAGTTTACATTAAGTGGGAAGTACACAATAAAAGCTGTATTCAGTTCACACTGGTGCTCAGCAGAAATGGGTCTGGTTGCTTTCAGGATGTGTGGATTGTACATCCAACAATCCCATATTACCTTATTCATAGCATCTGAAGTGGATTATAAACAAATTCAATGAATTGTGTTCAGAAGATGGTAAAACGTTATCTAATTTATTTATATTTTTAAGTAATTAATTGTTATCTATTTTGGTTGTTTCCTAATGATTTTCTTTCGTTTCAGTACCCAGCTAAACACAAGTGTGTATATTCCTTATTATCTAGGTATAACCTTGTGCATGTTGTAGTAAGCAATGTGACTTCATTACATTTACACACAGTTTTCTAAGTAGAGTTGAACATTTTAATGGGGTTTCAGTCTATGATGTAGGCACAAAACATTCCTCTACATTGAAGTAGTTAAGTCACCAGCACTCATGTATTTCACAGATCCTAACTTTAAGGTAGAGCTGTTGAACTGGGATCTGAGAAGTGAGTGAATGGAGTGAGAGCCAGATGACCTGTGTCAGTCCTTGAGTGTGGGCAGTGTGGGGGATGGTTTGTCGTAGCTGACGATGGTCGTTAAGCATTTTCAGGTTGGGCTTCAGAGTTTCTACCTTCTTTCAGCCAATATCTTTATCCAAATCAGACCGACTGAGACACAGGTATTCCCAGGTCTTAGGTTGGCCATGTGCTACCTACGCACCTATGGCCTTTGGTGACTCAACTTCTGTGGCAACTGTAAAGAGTGGGTGTACCAGCAATATTACATTTTGTCTAAATAATTGTCAGTTCTTTGATGAGTTTTGTGAAGGTGTGTAATTACCTGTTATAATATTCTGTGACAGGGCCTTTATATGAGCCACCATTGTCTGCTAGTAGTAATGCTGTCTGAAAACAACAATTAACATGGAATAAGAAATTAGGATTCATCAGATTGTCATGGATACAGGGAATATGTCAGTCAGTACGTTTACATGCAGAGCTTAATCGAGCTATGCTCAAAATTCGATTTTGGCGTCAAGTCGGACTTCTGTCCTTGTCTCAATATACATGCAACTGAGAAAATCGAATAACTGACGGGGTCCGCCCCCTCATGCGGCGTCACCCGTTGTTTCAGCGGGTTAATACGCCCTCCTGTCCTGTTGACTTTTCTGTCACCTCGTAAAAAAACTGAATATAAACAACGTAGTAAACTTAATAATAAATTCTCAACTGCAGTTCCTGACCAGATGCGCCGGTCTGGGCCGGATTCACGCTGAGAATAGGATACGGACTTCCTTTTTCCTCTCTCTCTCTCTTTTTTTAAATTTTTTTTTTTTTAAATAAAACACTCTTGCTGGTCGCGCTGTGTAAAATGCATTGAATTGGCGCTGACGGGCGGCTTCTCTGCTCCACTTGGTGCCGTCTCTACTGTTGTGGAGCATGCGCACATGCATTGTCCAGTTATACTCCGACTAAGGTGTATACATGACGGAGAAAATCTAATTCCAATCGCATTATCTGGGTGTCTTAATCGGAGTTCTCAACTCCGATTTCAGTCGAACTAAGGTGTTCACATGCACTTCAGTTGTCCTGTTATAGTCGTATTAAGGCAATAATTTGGTTTTTTCAAGTGTCATGTAAACGTACTGAGTGTGTGGACAGAATAACCCCCAAAACCCCCCTGTTAAACTACTCATTAAAAGGTATTTAGAAAATCAAGGGAAACAAAGGAACGCATAAATATAAAAACACATGCAAAGCCTTACAAAGCCTTGTAAAGGACAATTAGGACACAGCAAGAACTATATTCCTCAGACACGGTCCACACCACTGTTAACTTTTTTTATTTGTGTTGCTGCAGTTCAACATTGAGCTATTTGGGGTTATTCCATCCACACAATGCCTTATCCCTTGTATCTCTGACAATCTAATGAATCCTAATTTCTTGTGCCATGTTAAGTAAGATGTTGTTCCCAGACAACATTTCTGGCAGAGAATGGTAGCTCATAAAAATGCTCTGTGACTCTATATTGCATTTACCCATGTTTCAGTCAGTCTGTTTTGAATGTAAGTAAGTGGAGTGAAATGCACACTCCATCATGTATGAATAGGAAAGATATAAGCAAAAGTGATGCAGTAATCAGTTCTAGATTGGACTATTGCAATGCACTTTATGTTGGCGTCTCCCAGTTTTCGCTCAGTCGCCTCCAACTTGTCCAAAACGCTGCTGCCCGTCTTTTAACTAACACTAATAGACGTGAGCACATAACTCCCTTCACTGGCTCCCTGTCCCTTACAGAATTGATTTCAAACGTTTAATGTTTGTTTTTAAAGCACTTAACGGCCTGGCCCCCTAAAATTAATTGAAATCACATGCATTTAAAAAGTAAAAGTCTGACCATAGGTGGCCCCAACAGGGCTTCATCTATATGGGATCAGAGCCACAAAAAGTAACTTTTTGTGGCTCTGAGCCATCAGGCCATGTCAAACTGTGAGTAGTTTAAGTATTTTCCCATGACAACAATGCAGTTAAGTAGTATAAAACACCAGTACAGTGAAAAATTAATAGACTGTAGAAATGTGTCTGGCAATAGTTTAACATAGGGACTTTGTGAGATTAATCCTCTCAATGAATTATCCCTTGTATCTCTGACAAACTGATGATCTCCCAAACCCTCTGTATTTTCCCCAAAGATAACAAATTGCCGTGCCAATACTTTAATATCAGTTACTCTTTGATGGTTTACTTATACATAATATATCATCATAGGTTGCCATTGAGTTTTCTGTAATATAAAACAGTAAATTAAATACATCCTTATGAATACAGATTTATGATGCAAGTACATTAAGATTACCCTAAATCCTAAAACCCTCTATTAAAAAATGAATAGACTGTAGAAATGTGTGTTGCAGTAGTACACCCTACATTTAAAAAATAATTACAACATTATTGGTGCTACTTTATTAGAAATGTTTGTTTTAAGTTTTGATGAAAGTTTTCTCTTAAAAACTATCACTTTTGCTTATTTCTTTCTTATTCATACATGATGGAGTGTGTATGTCACTCCATGCTAACTAAGTGGGATCGTGTGTCATTATGCACCAACCAACAGTGGACCCCTGTCATTCCATATAAACCAAGTGTGGACCTTTTTATGTAATGTAAAACAGTAAATAAAATACATCCTCATAAATACAGATTAATGATGCAAGTACATTAAATGTGACCTAAAACCCTGAGTTTCAATTCAAATATTTGTCCTATAACAACAATGCAGTCAAGGAGTATAAAACTCTTGTAGGGGAAAAATTAATAGACTGTAGATATGTGTGTTGCAGTAGTACACCCTACATTTAAAAAGAATTACAACATTATTGGTGCTACTTTATTAGAAATGTTTGTGTTAAGTTTTGATGAAAAATTTCTCTTACGGATGATCACTTTTGCTTATTTCTTTCTTATTCATACATGATGGAGTGTGTATTTCACTCCATGCTAACTAAGTGGGATCGTGTGTCATTATGCACCAACCAACAGTGGACCCCTGTCATTCCATATAAACCAAGTGTGGACCTTTTTCTGCAATTTAAGTCAACTAATAATTACTATAAATACAGATTGAGAACACATGTATATTGTAAAATTGAAACCCTGTGCTTAAAAAAACTGGACAAGCAACAATAGCAAGGTCAATTATTTTGAATGTTTAATCAGAATTCAACAGAAATGATCTAAATGACCATTTAATTTAAAATTTTGTTATGGGTGATCAATTTTTTCAATATTTTAAAATTTCTATTATACCTAATACAGTGTTGAGTTTAAACTTAAGACATCCATGAAAATGGAACCTTTATATTTTGTTACAAAGAATAACAAATTATGTTTCAAGGTACTAGTTTGTTCACTAAGGAGCCTGTTTGATAGCCTCTCTACAGTCTGAAAGGCTGCCGGGGCTGCAAGTCGTTCACACTATGGAGGAGTGTAAGAAACGACGTGTGTGAATGAGTCGTTAAAAACCCTGCTCCAGCCTGCCGGGGCACTGCTGAATATGGTATTTTACACACACACACACTCAGGTCCCCTCTTGGCTAAAGTTAAAAAAATTAACCAGAAGGTTTTTCACATGATTTTAAGTTGATTTAAAGCATGTCCAACAGGGGACCTAAAAAAAGTCCCCTGTTGGCTGCTTGGTCCCCTGTTGGTGAATGTGTAACGACGCCGATGTCCCCTCTTAGATAGGAACAACAGTGCACACACACACACACACACACACACACACACACACACACACACTTGGTGCACACACGCGCGATCATCCTCTCAGATGCAGCTGCATCTCTGCAGGTCAACTGGTGTGTGAGTGAGGAAGAAAAGCCCTGACTTGCTTGGACAGACGTTGTTTGATGTCACCCGCTGATTTGCATATAAATATCTAGACCCCGAATATAAGACGACCCGTCTTTTTCAGACTTTTTTTGACGGAAAAAATATCGTCTTATATTCGGGTCAATACGGTAATAATGTTTCTTAAATAATTTCAGATCTGTCTAAACGGTGATAGTGGCGTGAAACATTTTGGAACTTAAAAACTTTATTTTTGAACTCGACCGGAAACAGCTGTGACGTTGCAGGGTGTTCCGATTGGTGTTATATCGGTTAAATGAAGTTTCCTACGGCAGATTCCCTGTGCAGGGAGTAGGGAGTAGGGGGCTCTGTCCAAGTAAACTGTGGATCGGAACGCAGCTAAATAGATGAATTAGAGTGGGCGTGGCCTAATGATCTGGAGTGGGCGTGACCTAATGGTCTGGAGTGGGCGTGGCCTAATGATCTGGAGTGGGCGTGGCCTAATGGTCTGGAGTGGGCGTGGCCTATTGATCTGGAGTGGGCGTGGCCTAATGGTCTGGAGTGGGCGTGGCCTAATGGTCTGGAGTGGGCGTGGCCTATTGATCTGGAGTGGGCGTGACCTAATGGTCTGGAGTGGGCGTGGCCTAATGATCTGGAGTGGGCGTGGCCTAATGGTCTGGAGTGGGCGTGGCCTAATGGTCTGGAGTGGGCGTGGCCTAATGATCTGGAGTGGGCGTGGCCTAATGGTCTGGAGTGGGCGTGGCCTAATGATCTGGAGTGGGCGTGGCCTAATGGTCTGGAGTGGGCGTGGCCTAATGGTCTGGAGTGGCCGTGGCCTAATGGTCTGGAGTGGCCGTGGCCTAGCCTCGCTTCACCAGGCTCTTCAGACAAGCGAAGAGCCTTGTCTGTTACCTCTGAATTCGTCTGCATTCTGGTTCCTGTCTGTAGCGGATACCGAAATCACCAAATTCACCAAAATAAAAGTGTTCACCGACATAAAACTTATAAAATAAACATTAACTTGTAATACAATAAAAGCAAAATGTTAACTTAATAGCTCGGGGACTTTCTTGTAAATTATATTCCTTAAATTAAAGAGTTTTACCGCATTTTATTAGCTCGGTGCTTTTATTTTGAAGGAAAGGTCTGTCTCTCTCGCCCTGGATCCGTTTCCTACCAAACCAGCGAGTCAACGGCCCCAGACTAGCCGTGGCCTACTGATCTGGAGTGGGCGTGGCCTATTGATCTGGAGTGGGCGTGGCCTAACGGTCTGGAGTGGGCGGGGCCTACTGATCTGGAGTGGGCGTGGCCTAACGGTCTGGAGTGGGCGGGGCCTAATGATCCTGAGTGGGCGTGGCCTGCTCACCTTCTGGACCTCCTCGGCCATCTGTCTGACGCTCGCTGCGTCCTGATTGGTCCGCTCGGCGCTCAGCGAGACGTTGGCAGCTCTGTCTTTCAGCAGCGTGACGTCCTGCTCCAGCCGCTGCAGCCTCTGGGTGGCGTTGTTCAGCTTCACCTCCGCGTCCGTCGTCTCCGACTGCACCTGAACACGACACAGACCAACAACACATCGTCTCTATGTTTCTGCCGTGAGGTCAGTGAACGTTACGTGAGGTTTTTATGGCATAAAAGGGCTCTCACACCATCCCAACAAATAATCAGTACACTGGACTTTGCTCTCTGTCGATTGGACCATTCTGTGACTTTGTGAGTTTGTGACATGTCAGGCTACAAGATGAGACTGTTGTTCACTCATGACGGACAAATATGGACACATGTGCAGACACACACGTAATCTGTATGTACTGTCTAGAGCTAAACTTCAGCTCTGTTTACTACCTACTGCTGTAACACGTTATGTCAAAATGTCATAAGTAAAAGAAAAGAAAAGATTATGATAAAGATTTTATTCTGTGGGTAATGGGGGCGGGACTAGATCAGCTTTAGCTTCTCCTGCTTTCCCTTTCGGCCATGTGTATTTTATTACTTGAACTAAGATGAAGTGTGATGATGATGATTTAATTGACATGCCCAAAATAAACAAATTGATTGATTGATTGATTGAGGTGAGTGTTGCCGCGGCGACCCACCGAGGACAGCAGCTGGTTGGTGCTCTGGATGTCGGCGGACGCCTGCTGGATGGCGCCGCTGGCGGCCGTCTGCGCTCGCTCAGCTTCTTCCAGAGCTCGCTTCACCGTCTCAGCCGAGTCCCTCACGTCCACCGCCTCGTCGCTAAGCAACACAGGAAGTCACAGGTGGTCAATCTCAGGACAGGCTGCTGGACAAATAAAACCCTAACCCCCGATTTCCACCGACTCCGGAGCATTCGCTCCCATTAAAGTCAATCAGAGCAGTTCAATTAGTGGAAGAAGAAACGTATTAAAAGCTCATGCTGACATCCTGCATGTAAAGAGTTAGAATAAAACATTTCAAAATGCAACTCGGTTAAATAAAAGTCTGTTGGTCCAGTCAGAGATTTTGTCATTGTAGTTTTCTTAAAATCTCGTCTCGTCTCGTTCTCGTGAGCTGAATGTATCGTCACACCCCTAATCTCTAATGATGTTGGACAGAGGATGTTATTATGAAGCCATGTAAAGCCCTTTGAGACAAACTGTTTGTAAAAACGGGCTATACAAATAAAATTGCCTTGCCTTGCCTTGCCTAATGGTCTCTAATGGTCTCTAGTGGTCTCCAATGGTCTCTAATGGTCTCCGATGGTCTCTAATGGTCTCTAATGGTCTGTAATGATCTCTATTGGTCTCTAATGGTCTCTAGTGGTCTCCAATGGTCTCTAATGATCTCTAATGGTCTCTAGTGGTCTCTAATGGTCTCCGATGGTCTCTATTGGTCTCTAATGATCTCTATTGGTCTCTAATGGTCTCTAGTGGTCTCTAGTGGTCTCCAATGGTCTCTAATGATCTCTATTGGTCTCTAATGGTCTCTAGTGGTCTCTGGTGGTCTCCAATGGTCTCTAATGATCTCTAATGGTCTCTAATGGTCTCTATTGGTCTCTGTTGGGTTCTGCAGTCTGCTGTGGGACTTGTGCGACGCTCTGGAGGAACCTCTGAAGGTTCTGAACCTCATTTCCATCTCAGCAGAAATACGCAGCAGGTCTACAGGTCTACCATCAACCCACGTTGATCAGATCGGCCCACACAGGAAGTGAAATGCACAGAGCATCCAGTACATTTCAAAATAAAACACTTTCTGATTATAATTCATCTCTTTGTCAGCGCTATATAGATGTAAACCATTATTATTATTAAAATTAACATTTGTTCAACTCATGGAGTTGGAAAACCATATGATTTTATACACAGCTGTTACACAGTAGGTTGGAGTTCCAGCTGCTGAGACGCAGCGTAACGGTGTTGGAGTTGGACTGGGTCGGGTTTGGACCGGGTTTGGACCGGGTTTGGACTGGGTTTGGACCGGGTTTGGACCAGGTTTGGACCACGAGGACTCACCTGACCCTCCGGGCCTGGTCCAGCAGCCTCTCTGCTCTCTGGATGTCGTCGGCGCTCTGCTGCAGGATCGATTCCACGTGTCCCAGCTCTCCGACCTTCTGCCGGATCTCCTCCGTCAGGTTCTGCAGCTGAGCCGGCGTCGTCGGCATCTGCATGGCCAAGACCTCGTTGGCCACCAGCTCCACGCTCTCCAGGTCGGCCGCGTCCTCTGGAAGAGCAGCAACATCTGGTCAAACATCTGGTCTAACATCTGAACATCTGGTCAAACATCTGCTCAAATATCTGATCAAACATCAGATCAAACATCTACTCAAACATCTGGTCAAACATCTGATCAACCATCTGGTCAGACATCTGCTCAAACATCTGGTCTAACATCTGGCCAAACATCTGGTCAAACATCTGCTGCTCAAACATCTGCTCAAACATCTGGTCAGACATCTGCACAAACATCTGCTCAAACATCTGGTCAGACATCTGCACAAACATCTGCTCAAACAGCTGCTCAAACATCTGGTCAAACATCTGGTCAAACGTCTGGTCAAACATCTGGTCAAACATCTGAACATCTGCTCAAACATCTGCTCAAACATCTGCTGCTCAAACATCTGGTCAGACATCTGGTCAAACATCTGGTCAAACATCTGCTGCTCAAACATCTGCTCAAACATCTCCTCAAACATCTGCTGCTCAAACATCTGGCCAAACATCTGCTCAAACATCTGCTGCTCAAACATCTGGTCAAACATCTGCTGCTCAAACATCTGGTCAGACATCTGCTCAAACATCTGCTGCTCAAACATCTGCTCAAACATCTGGTCAAACATCTGCTCAAACATCTGCTCAAACATCTGCTCAAACATCTGCTCAAACATCTCCTCAAACATCTGCTGCTCAAACATCTGGTCAGACATCTGCTCAAACATCTGCTGCTCAAACATCTGCTCAAACATCTGCTCAAACATCTGCTCAAACATCTGCTCAAACATCTGGTCAAACATCTGCTCAAACATCTGCTCAAACATCTGGTCAAACATCTGCTCAAACATCTCCTCAAACATCTGCTGCTCAAACATCTGCTCAAACATCTGCTCAAACATCTGCTGCTCAAACATCTGGTCAAACATCTGCTGCTCAAACATCTGGTCAGACATCTGCTCAAACATCTGCTGCTCAAACATCTGCTCAAACATCTGGTCAAACATCTGCTCAAACATCTGGTCAAACATCTGCTCAAACATCTGGTCAAACATCTGCTGCTCAAACATCTGGTCAAACATCTGGTCAAACATCTGCTGCTCAAACATCTGCTCAAACATCTGGTCAGACATCTGCTGCTCAAACATCTGGTCAGACATCTGCTCAAACATCTGCTCAAACATCTGCTCAAACATCTGGTCAAATATCTGCTCAAACATCTCCTCAAACATCTGCTGCTCAAACATCTGGTCAAATATCTGCTCAAACATCTGCTCAAACATCTGCTGCTCAAACATCTGGTCAAACATCTGCTGCTCAAACATCTGGTCAGACATCTGCTCAAACATCTGCTCAAACATCTGGCCAAACATCTGCTCAAACATCTGCTGCTCAAACATCTGGTCAAACATCTGCTGCTCAAACATCTGGTCAAACATCTGGTCAAACATCTGCTGCTCAAACATCTGCTCAAACATCTCCTCAAACATCTGCTGCTCAAACATCTGGTCAAACATCTGCTGCTCAAACATCTGGTCAAACATCTGGTCAAACATCTGCTGCTCAAACATCTGCTCAAACATCTCCTCAAACATCTGCTGCTCAAACATCTGCTGCTCAAACATCTGGCCAAACATCTGCTCAAACATCTGCTGCTCAAACATCTGGTCAAACATCTGCTGCTCAAACATCTGGTCAAACATCTGCTGCTCAAACATCTGGTCAAACATCTGGTCAAACATCTGCTGCTCAAACATCTGCTCAAACATCTCCTCAAACATCTGCTGCTCAAACATCTGGTCAAACATCTGCTGCTCAAACATCTGGTCAAACATCTGGTCAAACATCTGCTGCTCAAACATCTGCTCAAACATCTCCTCAAACATCTGCTGCTCAAACATCTGCTGCTCAAACATCTGGCCAAACATCTGCTCAAACATCTGCTGCTCAAACATCTGGTCAAACATCTGCTGCTCAAACATCTGCTCAAACATCTGCTGCTCAAACATCTGGCCAAACATCTGCTCAAACATCTGCTGCTCAAACATCTGGTCAAACATCTGCTGCTCAAACATCTCCTCAAACATCTGCTGCTCAACTTTAGTTGAATTGATTCTCGGTACTTTGGTCGGTACCAATAAAGAACTGGACCAGTTCCACCGTCCCTAGACCCGTCTACCTCTACCCCCCTCTCCCCGGATGATGTCAGAGTCAAACAGGAAGTGGTGTTTACGTGTCAGAGTCAAACAGGAAGTGGTGTTTACGTGTCAGAGTCAAACAGGAAGTGGTGTTTACGTGTCAGAGTCAAACAGGAAGTGGTGTTTACGTGTCAGAGTCAAACAGGAAGTGGTGTTTACGTGTCAGAGTCAAACAGGAAGTGGTGTTTACGTGTCAGAGTCAAACAGGAAGTGGTGTTTACGTGTCAGGAGTCAAACAGGAAGTGGTGTTTACGTGTCAGAATCAAACAGGAAGTGGCGTTTACGTGTCAGGAAGTCAAACAGGAAGTGGTGTTTACGTGTCAGAGTCAAACAGGAAGTGGTGTTTATGTGTCAGGAAGTCAAACAGGAAGTGGTGTTTACGTGTCAGGAGTCAAACAGGAAGTGGTGTTTACGTGTCAGAGTCAAACAGGAAGTGGTGTTTACGTGTCAGAGTCAAACAGGAAGTGGTGTTTACGTGTCAGGAAGTCCCGGATGTCCCTGATGAGGCTCCTCAGCTCCTCGTTGCTGCGCTCCACCTTCTGCTTGGTGCTGTTGGTCTTCATCAGGACCTCGCCGGCGCTGAGCCGCGCCGCGTCCGCCTGCAGCCGCGCCAAAGACACCTAGGACAGAGGACAGTTAGACAAAGACACCTAGGACAGAGGACAGTTAGACAAAGACACCTAGGACAGAGGACAGTTAGACCTGGCTAGACCTGACTGAACTAAGACCTCATCACCATCTTTTATCTCTAGAGCAACAACTCTGTGGAATAATCTACCTCATTACCGCTGTTGTACTGAAAGGAAACAGGTACTTAAAAAGAAATTGAAATTTTGTTTTTTACGAGCTGTATACGAGCGAGAGTGGTTCCACTGTTATCTAAGAAGAACTCTGTTGAAGGTTGGTGGAAATGTTCAAATGTTGCTTTAACTTTTTAACATTGAGGTTGTTGTGATTGACTGTAAATGTAAATGTATGATATGTTGTGTATTTGTATATTTTGTGTTGTTCCTTGTGGACCCCAGGAAGACTAGCTGGCTACTAAGGTACCAGCTAATGGGGATCCTTCAGAAACTATTATAAACTATTCAAAAAGGACCAGGACCAGGACCAGGACCAGGACCAGGACCGGTCCGACTCACCATCTTGGAGAGTTTCTCCACTTCTCCGACGGCGCTGAGGATTTCCTGCTGAGACTCCTGAGCCGTGTTCCAGACGCTGCTGGCGCTCGTCACCACGCCGTCGCAGCCCGGACCGCCACACGCGGTCTGACCCTCCGAGTCCACGCAGCCCAGACCGCCGCACGATGACGAGCACCGGTCCTGACCCGCAGACGGACTACCGCAGGTCTACAGAACAGGGACCAGAAGGAACCGTGAGTTCAGACTGAGGCCAAGACCAGCTGAAGACCAGGTCTAGACCAGGTGTAGACCAGGTGAAGAGTACTCTAGCACTCAAGCATTGTCCCGACCAAATAAACAAATAAAGTGTAGTATATTATACTCCTTAACTTTCTAACTTTAATATCTTGTTATCATCATCATCATGTATTCTTCTTTGTATGTATGTGTGCCTTGTTTGGAACTGAAGGAGTGTCTGAACAGATGCTTTACTTCATGGGTTCCATAATTTGTTTAGAAGTCATCTGACCTAAGGGGATATGCATGGTTCAATATGACTGAATGATCCTGTTGTCTTCTCTAATGGGAAAGAGACATGAGTTACAGGGCATTGGGTTCGTTCTAGCCTAAAAGTTAAAAGGTCAAGGGCCATCTGGACGGGAGGTTCCTCTGAGGGTCTAAGGACAGAGGATGTTGTTACGATGCCATGTAAAGCCCTTTGAGACAAACTGTTTGTAAAAACGGGCTATACTAATAAAATTGCCTTGCCTTGCCTCTCTGTCTGGAGATGGGGGAGTCAGAGAAGGTATATAAGTCAGAACTCGGGGCCAGTCGCGAGGAGATCTCATATTGGCACCAGAGATGTTCCAGGATTCAACATTTTTTGTACACTGTTCTTCTTGTTAATAAACTTGTTTTTTGAATACAAGCCGTGTCAGCGGTGATCCCTTCTTTTATCAACTCATCAATATACCACAACAGTAAAGTAAGTAAAGTAAGACCAGATCAGATCAGATAAACGTTCTTGTCCCAGAGGGAGTTCCTTGGCTACAGACCTTGTGGCTGAGCTCCGACAGCTCCAGCGTCTGCAGCGTTCCCGCCAGGTCGTCCAGCTGCTGAGCGCGCTCGTCGTGTCTCCTCAGGAACTCGTCTCTCGTGGCGTTCAGTTTGTCCGTTGTCAGCCGCCGTAGAGCGGCCGCCGTTTCCACGGCGCCGCCGGCGTCCGTGGCGGAGGCGTTGGCTCGGGCCTCGGCCTCCTGAGACTGCAGGAAGTACTTGGTGACGCTGTTGGTTGCCCCTGGCGACAGGAAGAACACATGAGCTGTGAGATCACCCCCCACTGACCCCCGATCCATATTTTTTTGTCGTAGGATAGGTACGGGAAAGTCCCGCCTTTCCCGCCTCTGATTGGCTAGATGAGCTCTCCTCTGATTGGTTATTCAATTTGGCCGTCCAATGTCATCTCACAACAGTACTGCAGTAAACTAAAATAGCACTAACTGAAAACTTTAGTTTAGTTTCTGACGCCATGGCGAAGCAGTTTGCGTTTTCGCCTGCGGTGCGGTGAATCCAAGTTCGATCCCCGCTGGTTTCACATTCCGAAAAATTTAGTTTTTAAATTTATATTCCAAGTTTACATTTTGAGTTTGAGAGAAGTGTAATTGTCCCATTGGTTGGGTTTAGGCAATGAAGAAAGGAGTTGGTTAAGTTCAGTAAAAAGAGCCAGATAAGTAGAGAGAGTCCATGTTTACATCTGAGTGAGTGGAGAGAGTCTGTAGATCTATGCACTTATCACCATGGATATTAAATTATCACGCAGCTTATCACACTAGATTGCCGACAGCCTGCGTTTCACAGCCAAAACAAACAACCAATCAGGCGAGAGTCCTTCTAGCCAATCAGAGGCTAGACAGGTGGGAAAGGCGGGACTTTCCCGGACCTTTGAGCTCTGAGCTGCTCTCACCTGTGATGTCAGAGTTCTTGATGGCCTCCACCTGGTCCAGCAGCTCCAGAACCGTCCGCTCCAGTTTCTGAGCGTCCGACGTCACCGAGTCCAGTTTGGTTCGAGCTCCAGAGTCCTGGTCCTGGACCTGCTGCAGAGTCGCCTCGGTGTGGTTCAACACCTGGCTCAGGGCCAGCACCAGGTCGCTGGGGGGACAGAGGGGTCAGGGGTCAGAGGTCAGAGGTCAGGGGACAGAGGTCAGAGGTTAGTGCAAACTAGAGCTCTGGAAAAGAGAGTAACGACAGCATTGCTCCAATGGAAGCGCCTCCTGGTGGAGGAATATTACTGTTAGCCCATTGGCTGTTTGCCCCAACTACACAGCTGTTAGCCGATTGACTGTTAGCCCCAACTACACAGCTGTTAGCCGATTGGCCGTTAGCCGATTGGCCGTTTGCCCCAACTACACAGCTGTTAGCCAATTGGCCGTTAGCCGATTGGCCGTTTGCCCCAACTACACAGCTGTTAGCCGATTGGCCGTTTGCCCCAACTACACAGCTGTTAGCCGATTGGCTGTTAGCCGATTGGCCGTTTGCTCCAACTACACAGCTGTTAGCCGATTGACTGTTAGCCCCAACTACACAGCTGTTAGCCGATTGGCCGTTAGCCGATTGGCCGTTTGCCCCAACTACACAGCTGTTAGCCGATTGGCTGTTAGCCGATTGGCCGTTTGCTCCAACTACACAGCTGTTAGCCGATTGGCCGTTTGCCCCAACTACACAGCTGTTAGCCGATTGGCTGTTAGCCGATTGGCCGTTTGCCCCAACTACACAGCTGTTAGCCGATTGGCCGTTTGCCCCAACTACACAGCTGTTAGCCGATTGGCTGTTAGCCGATTGGCCGTTTGCCCCAACTACACAGCTGTTAGCCGATTGGCCGTTTGCCCCAACTACACAGCTGTTAGCCGATTGGCCGTTTGCCCCAACTACACAGCTGTTAGCCGATTGGCTGTTAGCCGATTGGCCGTTTGCCCCAACTACACAGCTGTTAGCCGATTGGCTGTTTGCCCCAACTACACAGCTGTTAGCCGATTGGCCGTTTG